>NC_031681.1:1960799-2255725 GCF_000149555.1 Fusarium verticillioides 7600
CCACAGATAACGCTTAGTTTACGCCTTATATAATCTGCTAACAATGAACCCAAGCATGGCTTAGTTTAATATAGTTAGACCTAACTGTTATAATAAAATAATAATTAATATTAAAGTAATAAATAGTAATATTAATAATATTATAAATATTAATAGTATTATAAATATTAATAAGCTAAAGCTAGCTTAATAAGTTAATATTAAATTAAATTAAATTATAAAGTAATATAAAGTAATATAAAAAATATAAATTAAAAATAAATATAATTAATAAATATTTAAATTATTTTATTTAATATAATTTTAATATTAATAAAAGCTTTTAAGACTTATTTTTATTAAAAAAAGTTTAAATATCTTTATAATAATATATAAAGTATAGCTAATAAGGTCTTATAATAAAAATAATATAATATAATACTTATTTTTAATATATTATATATAAGGTATTATATATAATACTAAAAAAATATAATAACTTTAAAAGTATATCTTAAGGTTATATAGTATTACTACCTTTAACTTTATAATCTAATTAAATAAGTAGCTTTAATTTATAAATATAAAAAGATATTTCTTTTAGCTTTAGTAAGCTAAATACCTTTTTTATTATTACTTAATTAAAGTAATTAATACTAAAGCTTTAACTTTAAAGGCTTAATTTTAAATAAGCTAAAGATTATAAAAACTAATATAAGATATAATATTATATAACTAATATTAATAATAGCTATAACTATTTAATTAAGGCAATTAATACCTATATATCTAGCCTTTTAATAAAAATCTATAGTCTTAAATTTAATATTATATTAATCTTTTTTTTTAATTACTATTAGCCTTATTTAAGGCTATTAAGCTTTTAATTTTATAGATAGAGGCTTAAATAGTAAGGCCCTTATAGTAAGCCAGAATTATAGGAGTTAATATTAGTTAAGGTTTATCTGCCTTAAGTAGCGCAATTGCTGCCTTAACTAAGCAGTATAAGTACTACCTGCAGGTCCCTTAGCAGCTATATTAACCTTCTTCCTTTACCTTAGCTAAGAGATCTTTAATTAACCTTTATAATATACTAGGCCTAGTATACTTATTATAAAGTATATTCCCTGACCTAACTTTCTTTCTATTAATTACAGTTACTAATATCTATTATAGCTACTATTATAATACCTGCTATTTATAATAGCTTACAGGCTAATTAGGCTTATTATATAACTAATTATAACTTTATTAATATAATTAAATTAATCTTAAGTTAGGCTAATAGTTATAAATACTAAAAGCTATATATAGTAGCTATAGCTATTATAAAGAACTTCTTATTAAAGAACTAGTTTAGCTTAATTAAAATAGCTATTTTTAATTATACCTTAATTTAGTTAATATTTTATATAAATCTAGGTTTTTTAAGTTATATAATAATACTAAATTAGCTAAAAGAAAAGCTATTATAGCTAGGAGACTTAGAAAAAGCTATAAGGTAAGGCAGGACCTTTATAGCTAACTAGGCTACCTTCCTTAGTGCCTTTAAAGGCCTATTAGCCAGGTATAAAAAGTAGCTTATAAATGTGATTATTAAGGCTAATTATATAGTCTATATCCTCCTAATTATATAAAATTAAGGATAGTGTGTCTGTAAATAGAGTTAAGTAAAGGCAGGGTAATAGCAGGGTTCTGTAAAGGTTTAAAGGAATAAGGTTAACTTTTAGGTAGGTTAGTTAGCGGAAGTTAAATTGACCTGAAGTTAATAATGACTCTATTAATTAAATGTATGTGCTTAGGCATGTGATTAACTGCCCTTATATCTAAATAGATAAAGTGAAATTAATAATAAAATAGTAGTTAAACTAGGGATATTAATCTTTTAATCCTTCTTAAAGTATTATAAAATTATAAAAAAATATCTATTATATATTAATAAACTATTAATAATATAATAAGTTAATTTTATAATCTTTAGCTATTAAATATAACTATTTAATATTAATAAAAATAAAACTAAAAATAAAGCCTTTAGTAACTATATTATAGAGTAGATATAAGTATTAAAAGACTTAATAAATTACCTAAAATAGAGTTAATGCCTATTAAGGTAATAGTAAGCCTTTATTAATAGTATTATATTAAGTAATAATAATAGTTAATATTAGCTATAGTTTATAAGATTAAGATATATAGTTATAGTAATTAAATTATAAATATAAATATTATATTATAGGAATTAAAAGCTATTATAATATAAAAGAGGGGAAATAAAACGAGAAAAAGAAATAAAAAGGTAAATTAGAAAATAAAGGTTTTAGTATTAAGAGAAAAACTATAAATATTAATAAGCTAAAGCTAGCTTAGTACGTTAATAATAGATTAGATCAGGTTATCAGGTACTATAAAGTAGTATAAGGAATATAAATTAAGGAAAAATATAGCTAATAAATACTTAAAAAACTACTTTTATATTAACCTTAATATAAAATACCTGCTTTAATACTACTTAACTTAAATATTATTAATCTTATAACATATAATTAAGCACGCACTTAATAAGTATATATCTTTTAAGGAGATATGCTTTTATTGCTAATAGAGTATCAACTACTAAGCCATACTTGCTACTGTGTTTACAGTATATATAGCTCTACGAATCAACTCTTCCCAGCCTTGACTCCACTGCCTCGCCATGAAAAAACCCATACATAATGAGCTTCGTCCCACTTAAATGAAGCTCACTAGGTAGGAAATATACACACATCGCCGCCTCTTCAATACTGCAACTCAACGACCCCCATCAGAAGCATCAGAAGCCAAAACTGTCGAGCAGAGAGCCAGCATCTGGCTCTTCAAATGTCGTGGGTGGTGGTTTGACCGTCTTCTTGTTCTCCCGATGAGAGTCGAATTTAAGAGTTGGTGAAGGCAAGTCGGCAACCACCAAAGAGCTTCTCCGACGAAGCAGCTTCAGAGGGTTGACCTCTCCACCAAGGCCAGTTGCTCCAGGTGATTGTTGGAACTCCCAATTACGTACTATTTCGCAGTCAGTAAATATGTGCTTGGCACTCGCATCGTAGTCTCGCACTCACCTATATCCAATCCCAAAAGATCGCATCCCATTCTATCATATAGCTTGGCGCTGTGCAGCACAAACTCCCACTCAACTTTCGGCGTAATCTTGGATGCTCCTCTCAAAGTTTGCAGAGTCTGGTGACGTAGATGTGAGTAAAGGACAACCAAGGCAGGGTCGTCTGTCAAAAACAACCGAGACTTGATGTCTGGTGAACAGGGTGTTTCCAAGAGAGTATACACCGGTGTCTATATCAACATGTCAGCGATTCAGCTCGTATCCAGGACTTGACAGATTACAACGTACAATAAGTGCTCGTACGGCCACATCTTTACGGCCGAGCATCCAGAAGGCCCATGCAGCCAGCCAGCGGTTACCCTCCTGTGCTGCTAGTGGGAGTACTGTATCTTGAAGAAGACGGCGCAAAACAGGGCCGTCATCGCCTTCATAGACGCGCGATATTGTGATGGCTAATTGCATGTCTTTCAGCTGATTCAGACAAACCTGAACAGCGTCATGGAGGTGGTCCGCAAGAAGGAAAAATGCTGCAGCATACTCTGTTCACGATCAGCTTTTGTACGAGAAGGCTGCAACGTCTAGGAATATCTTTACCGAATCGCCGCCTGCTAAGCAAGGCATAGGCATTCTTGAGTGCTGCCGATCTCCATTTAGGGTCTTCGAAATTGTTTGCCAACAGGCGTTGAGTGGCTGCCTGCTCCTTGTTCCAGTTCGCCATTCTCCAAAGCCCTTGGAGGATCGTCTTCTTCCGGAGCGCGAGGTAGTAAAGGCTGCAGTCAACCGGGTTTTTGACCTCGTTCTTTGTGTACTCGTTTCTGGCGATCAGCTCGAATTGAGCTTTCTGGAAGATGTTAGCTACCATAACAAGTTCGTCATATCCGAATAGTGTTTACGAGTGCGGTAGGATCAGTGAGCCACATGAACAGGCCACTTTCACGAGCATGTTCCCAAAGCATACTGCCATGGTTCTGTCGCGATATAAAGTCAACCAGAATATCTTGGCTGTTGGAGTGGAAAGCCCAATTGATTTCACGCCATGAGAGGTGCATCTCGTTGGTTCGTCCTTTACGGAGGGCATGTTGGCGGAACAGCAGCATAAATCGAGCACCATTCTCGTCCATCGATCGCCGATGTCTCTCAACAAGGGCAACGCATTCAATGATGTCAGCGAGCTGGATCTGTTCGTGTCCTGAGAGCTGGATGATATCGATCTTGACGAGCTTCTCGTTGATCGAGACCGCCGTCTGCTCCGTAAAAACATCCTCGTCATCGGTCTCATCCGCGTTGCTTCCATTCAGATACGCCCCAGAAGACTTGTCAACAGCTAAAGTATGACTTTGCTGAACAATTGGATTAGCACGACCTGTTGTTTCCTCGGCATGATCGAATTGTCACTTACCTCGGGTATATAGAATTCGCTCAAGTCCATTCCTAGGTAGTCATCCAGCATTTCGCCGTCAATGTGGTATTTCAAGGTCTTATGCAAAGCCACCAGAATGCGCCTGACAAGGATCGCCTTCCCTGAAAGAATGCATTGCATAAGAAATTGGGGATGAAAGACTGGTAAGGGGCCGTTGAATCTTTGAACGACCTGAAACAAGTCTAGTTTGCCATCTTTGCGCAGAGGAAGACGCAGATCCATCTTCATGGACTCGGAGATTCCAACGTGCCTGTCCTGCACAAACATCTGGTTGCCGGCACCAATAACCAAGTGGCCGTCGCCCAACCAGGTTGAGTCACCGATTGGGTGAGGTGTGAGTTCTCGAATGCTGATCTCGCGAATTTGTGCCCATGCTGGGCCCTTGTTGAGATAATCAAATCGCATCTGAGAGAGTAGGATGATTCGGTAAGGGAAACCAACGGCGAGAATAGACTGGCCATCGGGTGTTGATGTCCAGTCGAGATCTTGGATCACCTGGTGTTCCTGAAAGTTATTCTCGTATTCAAGACGAGCACCACCAATGTCCCAAATTGTCAATTGCGATCTCGACGAATTCACGAGGGCAGCCTTTTTCAATGTACTGCCACTGACCAGTGCTGGCTCAGAAACTCCCGTCTCCGTGGTACACGTCGATAGCCATCCAACGCTTCGCTGTTCAGGGTCAACTCGTGCAGTCCAAAAGTCCACGCGACCCGTGTGTGTATAAGAAATGGCAACATCGCGAGCGAATATATCGAGAAAGCCCGAGACGATGGGCTGCGAACCGGCAGGATCAACTGGCAGCACATAGGCCAGGCTTTTTATATCCTTTATTTCAAAGCGACACAGTTCCTCGACATTGGCCCCAGCTGTTGTCTTTGGGTCATCAAAGTAACAAGGCAGTTGAACCTCCCACACGATACCGTGTCCTTCCGACGTTATTGTCGCAATGTGGGCAACGGTATAGTTCTTAACATCCGATCGAGGCAGAATGATGAGGCACAGTGGCTTCCCTGACACCTCGTAGTCGCACTGAGAGAGGGCAGTAGCTCGACTTGTCCTACAGTCCCAGAGCGAGAATGTGTCATGACGAAGGAAAACCACAAAACGCCCCTTTCTCAGCACACATATGCGATGTATGTGACCCTTCTCGGGGATAACGCTGCCTCGTGTCAAGGTCAGGCCCGAGTTGTCCCGTGGGCTCAAAATATGCTTCCACACGATACTTTCGCCGTCTCTGGTTCGAGAGACCACCGCTCGTCCGCTGAAATTTCGGACGATCTTGGTAATCGAAGTCGAATGTCCAGACCAGATTGTTTGAAGGGCGAGACGTCGATCATTGGTCATAGGGTCAAAGAGATCAGCAACACTTCCGGTAAACACGCCTATTCTTCCGTCGAATGCATGTAACATAAAGTGAACCTTGCCACTCTCCTTGTCGCAATACGTTTGTATCTCTGTGTGAGGCGTGTCTTGAACTGGAAGGAAGTTGCTGAGAAGCTCAAAATGGACATCCTTGACTTGAGCCACCTTGAATAGGGTTGGTGAATTCGCGGTACTACTGCCGACATTCTCGAGCGCCCATGCCGACATGATGCCCTTCCCATCAAGAGCTATACATATTTCTGGGTTCTTGGTCGCGACTGCGACTAGGTGATCTAGGGCAACGGGGTCGTCGGTGGTTGAGTCGTCAGACATTCGCGCCTGAACAGCTTGTTCTACAGAGGCTGTGAAGTCTCGCCCGTCAAGAACCAGAGCGAAGCGCATGTCCAAGCCCTCTGGGTTTTCTTGCGATGGCGCGCAAAGATCCACCTGTCCCCATAGCTGCCAATGCTTCCCGTCAGGTGAGTCGGTAGGTGTCCAGACTCGTATGCATTTATCGAGACAAGTGGTGTATAGAACATTGTCGGAGGCCTGCTCAACATGGAATGGTCTGCGCCATCTAGCAGAGGTTATGATATTCGGGTGTCGGAGGTATGTGAGATCAAATCTGACTTCGTCGGCACCAAAGTTGAGTCTCCTCCAGACCTTGATCAAGTGGTCATGATGGCTGGACGTGGCGATGTATCTCGAATCGTACGACAATAAGGCATATTTGGCGATGCTCGGCAGCTTCTTTTGCCAGATACACCTCGGTTCGGTCTTGGTGTCGAAAAGGGACAGGTATTGTGTGCCCAGCAACAGCTCTGCGGAGCTTCCCCATGACAATGTACAGGGCACGTCGGAGTTCGGATAGGGAATGTCCAAGGTCGATTCGAGCGCCCACTAGTAGAGTCGTGAGCTGAGTTTCCAAAGCATTTATCATGAGATAGGGGATTGGAACCTTCAAAGTGTCTTCGTGCGACCCGAATGGCTTGTACACCCGGACTTGGGTCAATGTGCAAGTAGCGATCTTGCCTGTCGCTTCGTCGAATGCGATGGCTTCTAGCGGTTGTTCGCCTTCATCGTAAACGGTCTGTAGAATGCCGTGGGATCCTTCCAAGATTGCAAAGGCGCTGCCTGTGATGTATACCTATGCAGCATCAGCTCATCAGCTGGGTTCAGAGCTCAGGGGGAGAGCTTGGAACTTACATTAATGTGTCGCGAGTCCCAGTAACCCGAGGCGAGCCCTTGGAGCCTCGAGCGCGGGTTGCCCGGCAAGACGGCCTTCATGCTATTAAGGAGAACAATTTACGCGCATCGCTCTGCCCTATATTTAGGCGCAAAGGAGAGGAGCTTGAGATTTGACAGCTGGAGCTTTGGTGAGCTAAGTCGCCAGAGTTAATCAATACAATAAACGGCAGTAGACCCCAGCGTGATTAGGTAGAGGTGACGTGACCTCCCCAAGAGTGAACCCCACACCCCGGCTCATGCACAAGAACCCTGGATGACGATAAATGTTATGCCCACCCTAGACATCTTCAATTGCAGAAGCTACAGAATCTAAATATGATTTGGTCATTGGAAGAGTGTTGATGTTTTTCCTCATCCATGCTATATAATTAGAACTTTCGCGTATATCAACAACCATGTATGTAATGGTGTAGAGCATCAGGGCTCGACGTTCACAACAATATTGTTTATCTACACTGCTAATAACGAAAAGACAGCCCAATCTATCCGGATGAACATGATATGACATGCACCTCTACTTACTCGACCAAGTTCGTGCCAAGTGATGAATTTTTCAAGATCAGCAAGTTTCATAAACTATTGGCTATCCAACGCCTGCGATGGGTCGTCGCTATGCATTCATATATAACAATAACACCAACAGAAAGGGGTATCCTTTTATCAAACAAGTCATCCAACGTCAGAGAAACACATCCAGATCATCCATAGCCAACCCAACTCTTGCAAACCGCCAAAGCCAGCCTCACACATGTTCCTCCCTGATGTATATACAAATAGCCGTCCTGATCGACGGGGTTATTGGTTTGTACTCACACGGCCACGCAGCTGAACCCCTCCTGGCAATCCTGGTGACCGAGATTGTGGTGTAGCCGATAGTATTCTCGGTGATTGAATACGGACAGATCTTGTGGCTGGCGTAAACTTAGTTGTAGTGGTCTGTCGAGGAAGTCCAAATCGCGTCGCAGATGGCCTCGCGCCCACGGATTTACTGATGATGGCTGGGGAGTTTGGCTCCGGCGAGGAAGGCAAAGGCCCAATTGTGCGCCCATTTGGAGGTCTCATTCCAAATGATCTCGCAGCTACTGGCCGCCGTGAGGGTTCATGCCGGCCGGGACCTGCTGTGCTTGCCAGGTCCTGGTCGAACTCGGGGTCACGACCCTGAGTAGTATCTCGCTCCAAATGTGATGGGACTGGTGCCATCGGGGTCGTTGATGGCAGACCGGAGAACTGTCCAGGTCCTCGCGAAGCAGGTCTCAAAGATGGCGAGGCTGGTAGCTCATCATCTTCATCACCAGCCAGCGAAAACGCCTCATCATTCTCGTCCGCCTCTCGAAGCGGAGCCATGGATCCTGGTGGCATCATAGTCGACATGGAGAATGGCTGCCCAGTCCATCTGGTCGGTGTCTCGAGCGGTGTACTGGAGTAATCAAAGCCCCTATCATTGCGACTGGCCAGCGAACGCCTCCCAGACAGTGCTCGCCAACTTCCGCGTGGCCATGCAGCCGGCACAGATTGTGGCTGTGGGCGAGTTTCAGGAGCCATGGATCGAATTCTATCGTCCCGTTGACGCCAATATTGCAGCACGCGGTTACGCCTTTCGCGTTCGTGCTTCCTTTGAACTTCAATTGCAGTGTGACCCTGTCCACTTTGTTGTAGCGATGCAATCGACCAGGACTTGAGGGACTGCCGTTGCTTGTCGGCGGCCCAAAGCTGCCAGGCATCTGTATCCCGCTGCTCAAGGTCGACGGTGTACACTTTCCAAGCTTCCAGCCATCCCTCTGCATGTTGCAGTTTGGCTTCTTGCATGCGCCTTTGGTCAATATCCGCTTGGCGTTTCCATGTATCAGTAAGTAGAATAACCTTTTGGGTATCTTTATGGGTTCGCAACTCTTGTATCAAGTCGCTTCGTGCCCGATCCTCCGTCGCCAATACCCTCCATCGATCTATAGCAGCAAAGAAATTGCGCTTCTTTCGAGCAGAAGATACTTGGGTATACCTAGCCATCAAATACCTCTTGACCTGCTGCTTGTCTTGATCCCTGCGGCTCTTGATCACTCTATCAAAGACTTGCAACAACTTAGTAGCTCCGAGATAGAGTTGGGCTCGATCTCCCAGACGTGACATGTGTAACGAATCACGCTTAAATTGCCTGAAGGTCCTTACAACGTTGGACTTTGCTTGCCCCTCATAATACTCTTCTGCTCTTCGGCCCATGTCCGCATCCTGTTCGGCGCATTGGAACCATCGGTCGAACACTCGCATCACTTGAAGATACTCGCGCCTCCACTGGAATGCCTGGGCTCTCGCCCTCAAGTTCCACTCATCGAAAGCAAGGCTCGCCTTCTCGATCATCAATCGCTGGCGGTACCTGACCGCCCTTCGACTGACCTCAGCTTGATCCCACCACTCCCGAAGATATGTGAAGGAGTGCTGAATATCTCCAATTCTCCTGGCAGTGTTGTATAGTCGGCTTTCATTTCCTGACATGCCCTGCCATTTGTGAATGGCATCCACTTGGAGTCGCAAAGTCGTCTGGGTCTGTATCGCTTGAATGAGAGCCTTGTCATGTGAAGCCTGTGACAGCCACTTTGACATTGCTTGTGTCCGACTACGCGAGGCTGTCATTTGACGGCCGAGGTGTTTGAGTCGATGACAAGACCATATATCAAGGACTCGCTGGACTCTTCTCCGCTCGTAAGCGAGAGTAGCTTCTATCGCAGTCACCTGTAGACTTTTCTCTTGAGCGACAATTCGTTGCCACTTCTTTACAGTCACGGCTGCCCTCATGTGGTCAGTGGTAGGTTCACGGAGTGCAGGGGCTTGGCTCCATGATCGGAAATAACGAAATCGTATCATATGTCGTCTTGCAACGGCGTCTCGTTCAAGACGGCGTGCAGTGCGATCAGCCCAATGGTTGAAGACCTTGCTTGCGAGGTAGATTTCGCGAGCTCTGACGGCCTGTTTGAGGAGCCTGCTCTGCTCCTTTTCCGAATCAATCTGCTGCTCAGGTGTTAAAGGACCTTCTTCAGCGGACTGTTCGTGTTGAGGTATTGTATTTCTAGTGCGCTCTTGGGATACAGGATGATGAACAATTGTGCCTTCATTGTTAGTTATAGTGTGAGAACGAGCCGCTGTGATTGGAGAATGGACTTCTGATGGATTTTGGATCTGTGTATGTTGAGAGGGTTCTGCTTCAGGTTCGTCGAGTTCTTCAGGCTCCTGGGGCTCTTCATGCTCCTGGAGTTGCTGTGGAGGCTCCTCGACTGGGCTGTGAGGTAATACATCATCATCGTGACGCGATGGCTCGTCAAAGTGCTCCTCTTGTGGCGTATTTCCTTGGATTAGAGAAGTCGTAGATCGTATAGCATTACTTAGAACAGAAAGGGGGCGATGCATAAATGACTGAGCAGAAAGTGGCCTTGTATGTATATCTGTTGGGTCTTTGAGCGAAGTTTGAGTGTGTGGCTCGAGTCCATTGACGTGTGGAGACGTCGTTGTTTGATGCCCGGTCACTGGTGGTCGATCTTCAACAAAAGGTTGAGCTTCAAAGTTCCTCACATCGGCTGAAGCTTCTTCGGGAATGCTCGGAAAAGAAGGAATCCGCTGTGCAGGCTGTGCTCGACGACTCGCAACCAGAGAGCGCCAGCGGTTCATGGCTGAAGAGACAACCGCCTTTCGCATTTCCTCATATGCACCCTCCTCCTCGTCGTCGTCATCGTCGGTCTCGGAAAATTCCAATCCATCCTGGGGGTGAGGTTGCGATTCTGGCGGAGAGACTGATGGTGACGGTGACGGTGATGGCGAAGCTGGTGATTGTGGGACTGTCGGTGCAGTCGTGGCATGGCCGTTTTGTAGGCCTTTTTGTGGAGTTATTTGCTGGCGCGGGATGGCATGGCTCTGGCGACTCGATGAAGATACCGCAGGAGACGTAGAGGCTGAAGTTCGCGGCGACGCAGTAGTATTATCGCCAAACTCCAAGACGATTCCCATTCGACTGAGAATAGCTTGGAACTTGTCAAGCAAGTTGCCATCGCCTCGCTCACCGCCAACGCGGAAGACGAAAGTCGACAAGTGGTGATCTGAGTCGGGGTCAATTCCATAGGTCGGGAGCACGACGTCGTACGCCTTGAAGAGCGCAGCAGCAGGGAGAGGTTTCGGCTCAGGCGCTGAATCGAGCAATTCCTGAGCAGCGACGACTACCGCATGCAGCACGGCGATGTCTGGGCGGGTCGGTCAGTTCCAGATCGAAGAAGCACCGCAAGAATGATACGGACCTTCATTGGAGTAGTAAGGGTCCTGGCTAGAGGGTACCCGACTGGCATTGCTCGAGCGGCCATCGTCAGATGGTGAGGCCGCTCTCTGCGCAGCCGGTGACATCGATGCTGCTGGTGAAGTCGCATTTGAGCCCTGGCGAGAGACGTCGAAGGACATGGACAGATAATTGATTATTGGCGAGCTGCCCACATCCGTCATTGACCCATAGTCAAGAAGTCGGTGTGTACCTAATGAAGCGCGAGCAGTTCTGTGCTGTCGTCTGTCTGTCTGTCTGTCTGTCTGTCTGTCTGTCTGTTTATTTATTTAGTTAGAGAGCTGCACAAACACACAGAGTTGCGAACAGTCAAACTTCAGTTGACTTTGAGTAAATCGGATTATAAGAATGCAGGAATGGAAATCGACAAAGGCGATGCTAGTGGCGCTTCAAGAATTGCACTACCGTAATTCGACGAGGGGGTCGTATCCAAACAAAGCGCAATCTGAGTTCCAACCCGACAGAAAACGCACGCGTATTTGCGCGGTCGCGATGCCAACGGCCAACAGCTCGCTCGGACGTGTAAAGTGGGTGGCTGGTGGGCACACGCCTTATGGGGCTTGATAGCCGAACTGTGTTGTTCGATAATCCATTGACACTGTATGAGCAATACTCTTTTCAGTACGGAGGTAGGTTTCAAAAGTCTTTACCTAAGATAACTTAGCTCATGAGCCCACTTTTGATAAGATACTCAAGGTACATCTAGCGAAATTACACTCACTAATCAGAATTAAACTACAGTAGCTATAATCAGTAATTAATTTAGAGAGGCTGCCTAAAAGGCCTATACCTATAGGGCTATTACAGAGCAGCTCCCCTATCTCTCTTATCTCTCTTGTATATCTATGTACCTGACAGGGATTAGCAATTGGGGCATAAGTCATCTTGAGCAAAGACTTTTGAAACCTACCTCCGTACCTACTGGCCATTCATTCATTGCCTTCAATCATCTATCTCCATCTCTGACAGAGTCACCATGAACCAACAAAGAACTCGTCCCATTCAAAAGTTTGCTAAAGCTGTCTCACAATGCTCTGTCGAGGTCTGAATTCTCTTGTCTTGCTTGTCATACCTGCCTCAAATCACTAAAATCTGGTAGGCTACGGCATATGGCAAGTGTATCGTTGCCGACTATAACGCTGTCTACAAGGATAAGTGTGCTAAAGAGTTTATGAGGCTCAAAGATTGTTATTTGGTATGTTCTCCTATCTATTCGCTTTTAATGGCAACAAGTCTGACCCTGTCGCTCAAGGCTGCATCCAGGAAAACATGATGCACTCATGCAGCCGCCACAAATCATACATTTTTAATCGAATCTTTTGTTTAATAGTTTCATCTGCTACATAAAATGCAATTTTATTTCTTCAAGATTTACAGCTTGAGTAATCTCAACAAAAATGTTGCCTGTTGGACCTCTTGCTCCTCCTCTGCAATAAGACCCTCAGTCTGTGGTTCCGCTCCAGTCTCTTCTAGTGGTCGGCGCAAGACCTTCTCAAACACTGGATTCTGGGACCTGAAGGCACCAGACAAGCCGATATCTTCAGGGTCTGCAATGACACGGTACTCCATCTTGATGTCATCCGTTGGCACAAGACCTGCCTTCTTTCGGAGTCTCTGTACACGGTTGATGATCTCACGTCCTAGACCCTCAGCTGCCAGCTCAGGGTGAATCTCAGTGTCCAGAATGGTGAGCACATCGCTATCAGTGTTGATCTCCAAGTTCTTGGAAGACTCGTCCTCCTTGATACCTCTGCGCACAACGAGATCGCCCTCTTCCAGACGAATACCGTCAACAAAGATTTCCTTGTCACGGACGTATCCCTGGACCTGGTCGCTCGTAAGAAGAGGCAGCCCCTTTTTTACACGGGCCATATCCTTCTTGAGCTTCTTTCCGAGTACAGGCCAGTCGGCAGTGACGCTGTATTGAACGTTGTACTTGGCTTCGTCGCTCGAGAGCACGAGGTCTCGCACATTCAACTCTTCGCTGATATACTTCTCAAGGGACTTGACATCCTCAAGATATTGAGGATCGGAGTGAATGACCACCAGTGTCTTGAGAGGCTGCTTGAGACCAATGGCGCGACGTTCACGCGATACACGAGCAAGTTCAATGACACGCTGCATGCGACCAACACGTCGCTCCACCTCTTCATCGAACAGCTCTTCGCGAACATCGGGGAATGGCAGGAAGTGCACGCTTCGGGGATCTGCACTTTGCAGCTCCTTAGGAATGTGAGGTAGAAGCTTGAGGTAGATGTTGTCAGTGAGGAAAGGGGTAAAAGGTGCCAGTCCACGGCACAAAGTGAACAGAACCTCAAAAAGGGTGTTTAGGGCATGAAGGGTATCGTCAAGGCCGTTCTCTCCCTTGAGTCGCTTTCGGTTGAATCGAATGTACCAGTTTGTTGTGCTGTCAATGAGACCAAGGAGTCTGGGTACGACAGTGTATAAACGGTATGAGGCCATCTCCTTGTTCACGAACTGAAGAAGACTTTGGCAAACTGCCAGAACCCAGCGGTCCATGACATTGGTGTTGCTTGACTCCAACTTAGGATCCCAAACGAAGTCCACACCCTCTGCCTTCTTGAGCAGAGCAACTTGGCCCTCAAAGAACTTGTAGCTGTTCCACAGCGGCAAAAGGACCTTCTGGACGACCTCCTTGACGCCAGACTCCTTGAAGCGGAGGGGCTCGGCTCGCACGACAGGAGAGTTGATGAGGTAGAGTCGGAGAGCATCAGAACCGTATTTGGACATAACGATAGAAGGATCGGGATAGTTTTTGAGACGCTTCGACATCTTCTTGCCATCCTCCGCAAGCACAATGCCGTTGACAACACAGTTCTGGAACGGCGACTTGCCAAACAGGTGAGTTCCCAGCACTGTCAGCGTGTAGAACCATCCACGGGTTTGATCCAGACCCTCGGCGATGAAGTCTCCGGGGAACGACTGGTTGAACTTATCAACATTCTCGAAGGGGTAGTGTTGGCTGGCATAAGGCATACTTCCAGACTCGAACCAGCAGTCAAAGACTTCCTCGATACGCTTCAGCTGACCCTTGCCCATCTTGCTGGGAATAGTGATATGATCAACCTTGTCGCGGTGAAGGTCAGACAGATCACCGTCATATCCACTCAGTTCACGAAGCTCTTCAACACTTCCAATGCACACTCTCTCCTCCAGATCATCGCTGACCCAGAGAGGGATGGGGGTACCCCAGTATCGGTTTCGACTCACGTTCCAATCACGAGCGTTGGCAATCCAACTGGCGAATCGCTTCTCCTTGACAAATGATGGAACCCAGTGAGAACCCTCGATGTTCTTGAGCATATCGGGGACGATGTTTGGAATGCGGATGAACCAAGAGGGAACGGCTCTGTAGATAAGAGGAGTATCGGAGCGAGGGCACATGGGGTACGAGTGCTTGAGTTGAGACTCGTTGGCGATGCGACCGGCATTCTTGAGGTGCTTGATGATGTGCTTATCAGCCTCCTTCACATGCAGGCCCTTGAAATCGGAGACCCGGTCAGTGAAGTGACCGGTGTCGTTGACGGGGTCAGGAGGTGGTCGCTTCTCGGTGATGATACCTGCAGCTGCAGCAACATTGTAATCATCTTCACCAAACGCCGGTGCCTGGTGGACGATACCCACACCACTGTCGTCTGTAACGTAGGTGGCATTCAACACCCTGAAGGCAATGTCCTTGAACTCCTCGTAGAAGTAATCGAAAGGGGGGGTGTATTTCCATCCCAGCATATCCTTACCGAGAACTGTTCCGAGCTTCTTGAATTGAGCCTTCTTGGGATCCTTGTATAGGGTACCAAGAAGCTTCTCGAGAAGGATAAAAGTCTTTCCTGTCTTCTCATCCAGAATCTTGACATACTCGAAGTTGGGGTGAGCTGCGAGACCAAGATGCGATGGCAGTGTCCAAGGGGTGGTGGTCCAGGCAAGTAGGTTGACTTCGGGATCGTCGACAAGGGGGAATGTGACGACAACTGCAGGGTCAGTGACATCTTGGTAGTTCTGGTTGGCCTCGAAATTGCTCAGGGCGGTGGTGAGAACAGTAGAGTAGGGCATGACTCGGTGTCCTTGATAGACCTGGTCCTTGTCGAACAGTTGCTTGAAAACCCACCATTCAGACTCCATGAACTTGGGGTCCATAGTCTGAAGGAGCGCGGTTAGCTATCTGCTTGGGGGTGTAGGTGGATTGTATGTTTCTTTACCTTGTAATCGTTGTCGAAATCAATCCAACGTCCCAAACGCTCAATGGTGTGTCGCCATTCGCCGGCATATCTCATGACAATGGATCGACACTCCTCGTTGTACTTGGCGATGCCGAGTTCCATGACGGCAGCCTTTCCAGAAATACCCAGCTTCTTATCAATCTCATGCTCGATGGGCAGACCGTGTGTATCCCAGCCAAAACGTCTCTCGACGTGGTAGCCCTTCATGGACCAGTAACGAGGGATAACATCCTTGATGGTGGAAGCCAAAAGATGGCCGTAGTGAGGTAGACCGGTCGCAAAAGGAGGACCGTCATAGAAGGTATATCGAGGGCGTCCTTCGGACAGTTCAACCTGTCGCAGGAAGGCATCGATTTCCCGCCATCTTTGGATGATGACCTCCTCTTCTTTCGGGAAGTCGATCGACATGATTGTGATGGTTCGCCTGTAGGAGGAGGGGTTAGTGGACAAGTTTGGAACGAGGCGTAGTCGTATTTAAGTAGATAGGTAGCTAGGGCAACGGACAAGAAAGAAATGTTTGACTCACCGGCGATGCCTTGAAAGTATCACTACCTAATAACCTTAGGTATCTACGACAAACCGTTAATGGAGGGGCAAGTTTAAGAAAAAACGGCAGCTCACTCAGCCGCTCGCGATGGTGGGTGAGTCAAGCAAAGGGCGACCTACGGAACCGGAGGTGGGGTCAAATTTGTGCCCCGCGTCTACCTTCTTAGTTCCATGGAGGGGTTCAAGGGTTCGATACCTAAGGTATCCTCAGTTTAGTACATAACTACGTTACTAATTAATCACTAGGTAGAGCACTCTTTGTCGATGGTTGCCCGCTTATAAACGCAAACAACGAATGCTTATAGTTCGGATTAGAATTGACTTACATATAACCTACCTCGAATACTCTAACTAGGTACCTTGTTTTGAAAGACTTTCTAGACCAGCATAACACTTACCAACCCATCAAGAGATGGCATAAGAACGACACCGGCAGATAATGGATGTACCTATGGCCTCAAATGGTACCAAGGCCTACGAATCTTGGTAGCTTCTGGACCGATTTACAAAGCATCTGTAAGTCTTGATGCATTGCAACCAATTTCTCTCTTCAGCAATGGCACTACCTAATCATAAGGTAGGTAGGTCGGGTCTCATCATGGATGGATTGAGATTAGCGATCGTGTCACTCAAAAGCCAACCAAGTTCACAGCGCTCCAGCACTAAAATGACCAGGGCCTGTTGGCGCGTGCGTGGTTGCTGGCCGCCAGACAAAAAGCAAAGCAAACCAAAGCAAATAGGATCGAGCTTGTTTGATGAAGTGTTTGTTTATATTGATCAACCCACTCTGGCATGGCATGACTTTAGCATACATGTCGCCAGCCTCTACATCTCATCCTTCCGCTTCAATTCATCATAGGTAGTTGAGGTGAATAGGTAGGTAGCCAGTTCCTGTGTTTCTCAAGGTAGCTAGGTACTCGCCGCTATTCGGTTCTGAAACCAAAACACTATCGATAACAAACCTGACGTCGCAAGACCGTCAGTTGCATACCATACCATACCATTCATTACCAGCAACTAACTCACTTTACACAAACAACACTCTGAACCGTGATCGGTTCCTGTGTCGCCGTGGTGCCTTTGTATTCCTCCTTCAACAATCACATTACAACCTCGAACCATGTCGTTTCTGTTTGGAAGAGCTCGCACACGCACAGTTGCCGATCTCCCCAAGCAGGCCCGCGAGCATGTCTTGAAGCTCGAGGGGCCACAGGGCCCTTCCAAGGTAGCAATCATATCACCTCACCTCGATTCAAGATCAAACACTGACTCTGACTCTAAAAGGCCGAAGAGCTTGCCCGAGTCTTGAGCCAGATGAAGACTATCCTTCAGGGAACTCCCGGTACGCTGCTTCGCCTTTGCCCACGAACCCCTGACTGTATGGCTAAGACATCTTGCAAGAGGCCGATACTTCTCCAGAACAGATCTTGCAGCTTGTGACTGGTCTCATCGACGAAGATCTCCTCCACCTCCTCGCCGTCAATCTGTTCCGTCTTCCATTCGAGTCACGTAAAGATACTCAAGTCATATTCTCCTACGTCTTCCGCTTCCGCCCCGCCACCGCCGCCCCCAAAAGCGACCCTCTCGCACTATCATACGTTGTCTGTAATCGACCCCAGGTCCTAGTTGAGCTATGTCGAGGGTATGATCACAAGGAGAGCGCCACGCCGGCAGGTTCGGTTCTACGAGAGCTACTCAAGAACGAGGCCGCCGCTGCAATCATTCTATACGATGACGGGGACGAGCCAGGCTCGAGTTCCAAGGGTCTGAATGCCATTGACCGTGACCGACCCCAAAGTGGTAGAGGCGTGTTCTGGAGATTCTTCGACTGGGTTGATAAGAGCTCCTTCGAGGTGGCAGCAGATGCTTTCACCACTTTTCGAGTGAGATTGGGCAGCGGTACCTGAATTGCTTCCTTTTGCTGATAAGTACTATAGGAACTCCTGACACGCCACAAGGACCTTGTACCAAGATACTTGAACGCAAACTTTGAACTCTTCTTCGACAAGTACAACAACATCTTGGTGCAATCCAACAGTTATGTGACCAAACGTCAGTCCATAAAGCTTCTCGGTGAGATCTTGCTTGATCGCTCCAACTATAACGTCATGACTGCCTATGTTGATCGCGGGGAGCATCTCAAGATATGCATGAACCTGCTACGCGATGATAGGAAAATGGTTCAGTACGAGGGCTTCCACGTATTCAAGGTCTTTGTCGCAAACCCGCACAAGTCAATTGCCGTCCAGAAGATTCTCCTCATGAATCGCGATAAGCTTCTCACTTTCCTCTCTCACTTCCTCGAGGATCGGACAGATGATGAGCAGTTCATCGATGAGAGAGAATTTTTAATCAAGCAAATCCGCGGCATGCCCTCAGTTCCCGTTGCTCCTCAGCGGTAAACGTATCCATGCTGCATTGCCTACTTACTCTGGACAAATATGTTCTCACTATAGCATTTTGCACTCGTGCGGCGTTTTCAATGCTTTTCTTACAACCGACAGCGATTCATGAGGCCAAGAGGCACAGTTGCTATTCATCACAGTGGCATAGCATGATATGCAGTTTTGTCCTTTTTTATTCTTACAGTACTTGTGTTGAATGCCCCTGGCGGTAGCATTGATCGCAACCAGGGTAAGCATGTCGTTTCGCCGATCTTGGTTCATGATATTATTATACAAAAAAGACGCTCCCAACGCCCCCCTTGCTCCCTGATTGTGGCCAATTAAACATGACACAAACTCTATAACTCCAATTGGTTTGTCAACAAGTGCCGTCCTGGCTTGTTGGCAGTTTTCAGGTGGATGCTCATCGTTGCTGCTTTGAGAGCAACACGTTGACACTCTCTCGCGCATTTTGAGTAGCCCAGACGCTATCTTTTCCACCACGGCGCCACTCGTCACCCGATGCATGCTCTCCACCTCCTCTGGGCGCTTCTCCCATAATGACCTCGAGGTCTCTCTTCTGAGAACTTAGCCAGTTCTTGATAAAGTTGGTAGGATCCTTGCCAAGAGACTGGAAGAAGGAATGCTTGGCCTTCGACACGGCGATCGCTTGAACCACCTTGGCGAGCTGGTCGTCAAGCCCCGTCACGTCCTTGAGCATTGCAATGTACTGAGGGTTGTTGAGCATAGGCAAAAGAGTATCACGCAGGGGATCGTCGACGGGAACCTGAATGTCGTAGATCGTAGGCTGGGGATCCTTGTGAAACTCCTGGTCAACTCGGATGGTGTATGGCAAGCGAATTGGCTCCAGAGGTCGCAGGTGTTGCTGAACATACTCGTTGAGCAAAGGGATGTGTCCAATGTCGCCCTGCCTTACAACCTGTAAGAATCGTCAGAGTCAAGTCAATATCAACATAGACATATGCATAAACCAACCTTCTTGAGAGGCTCATTGCACCGGAAATTGCGCTTCTCCTCATCTTCCTGTAGTCCAAGTAACTTGATGTACTCCCAGAGAGCCATGACGGCCTCTTGATGGGTAGCATCTTTCATATCGACCACTTCGGCAAGCTCGGGGGTCAGTTGGTATCTCTCGGGTGTCTCCTGACGGAACAGGTTGATGGTGATGTTTTGGTTTTCGTCTCCATTTCTCTTGAAGGTGAGTTCATCGAAATCTGCTGCTGCTGGAAGGCTGGCAGCGGGTTGATTTCGGGCCGGAGCATCTGGCTTCTTCCATTCCACTGTCTGTTCGGCGCCGGTTCGGAAGCGAGATCGGTCGAACTCGACTGTCAAAGACTTAAAGAAGTGCGAGAATCGGGGTTTCTCTTGTGCTTTGGGCTTCTGTGCTGAATCGTTCGTCTCCTTTCCTTCTTCTGTGATTGACTCCTGTCCTTTGGGCTGCTCGGTCTCCTCGTCTTCGTCGTCAAGTAGACGACCTTCAATCTTGACTCGGTACGAAGCCTCCATGCTAGGGGTAAAGTCAAACGAATCAGAGTTCAGCCCATTGCTCTGCCAGATTTGATCCTCGACCGTGTTGGTGATCCAAACTCGCAAGGTTTTGTATCTCTGAACCATGGGTTAGTCGGTTTCCCCCCCCCCCCAAAAAAAAAAAAAAAAGAAAAGAAAAGAAAAGAAAAAGAAAGAAAAAAACGTATTGTTGTCGAACACACCTTAGATCCACGGCTGGTATAGTCGACAATGTCTAGGCGTTTTCGTGTGATAGTAGCATCAAGTCGACGCTCGACATCTCGCAGTTCTTTGTACCGTTGAACACCGTCTGGATCAACAATGCTGTCCTCAACTCCATCGGGAATGTTTTTATCTGTAGGCTTTCGACTACGTCGCTTAGCTAGCTCACTGGCGTGAGCTTGAACCTGTTGCTGCTGAGCAATCTGTGCCTGGGTGAGGGGAACCGAAGGGTGAGGCCCTGAGGACATCATGGGTCCTAAGAAGGCGTCCATGTTAGTAGATGATTGATGAACTTGGTCGGGTTGCGCGAAGGATGGGGGATGGGTTTTAAACGTACCAATTCCACCACGTCGCTGGTTTGTCGCATGAGGCGAGCGTTGCGGAACCTGCTGCGCATAAGCGCGATATTGAGGCTGCATTTTACCGAGAAAAACAATGTCTTGTGTTGGAGTTCGGTAGGCGTCGGCTGGTGGGATTACAGGTTGATCGTGTCGCGTCGCATCGCATTGCTGCGTCGCGAGAAAACGGTAGCCGCCAGTCAGCACCTTTGCCAAATTTATTACTCATCTAGTCACGTGACTACTTCCAACTTCAACGATATGACGGACTAGAGGTCATTCATCCTTTTTGTGTGTACCTAGGTAATAGAATATGATTTATATCTAAGAAATGCTGATGTCTCTGAATGGCACTGGACACGGTCCAGTTCCACAGCTCTAGAAAGGGCGATCTGGGCTTGATCAAAAGGCGAATACCATTCCTGTCTTGATGGATTGGTTCTTCATATATCAGTAAAGCCTCAAAACAACGAGTGCCCAACTCTCGTCGCCCTACTATAGTTCCTATCTATAGTCCCTACATTTCTGGCAAGCCTTGCCTTTTGAATAGGATCTCAGAAAATACAGTGTGGCAGCCATGACTGTCAAAACCGGCTGGAGTTGATCCAGTGCCAGAGCTTTGAGCCCGTCCTTGCTCACACCAAGCACATCACCACTTCTCCTGTCCCGAGCATACTTGAATTTACTGCACCTGCAGTCTTGACCCCAGCCTCCGGCACCTTTGCGGCTGTTTTTCCCAAAACTCAACACGAGAACATATAGGACGCTTGAAAATAGTTGCCCGACAAAGGCGTGAACCTATCTGGTGGTCCAGATTGCGCTTCTCCAAATCGAGAAACCTTGTGTTTGGGAGCCCATCAAATAATCACCAGGTGGCGGCTCTGGCCATCCTTCTTCCACAACGCTGAAAACAAAATGCACCCCGAAATAATGCATTGCCAGTCCGCTCAGATGAATAAAACTCCGCAATTAAGACGCCGCGCTCTCAATGCCATGAACGTACTGAATGTGATCGATGAGAGGCAAAAATGACAAATGTCTTCGGCTGTAAGATCTGAAACTCGTCGAGATCCGAGTTTGTCCGCACCATTTCTTCGTTCAGGACCCTTAGAATGCAGATCCTAGCCCGTTCCTCGATTGTCTCTTGCTGAATCGGTTGCGTTTTGGCGCGGGATCTTCATTGTTCCCCTGATTCTTACTCAGATGGTTTCGTCCCTGTCGGTCACTGAGCCCGAAACCATCTGAGTAGTTGCCTGGTCCCCCCAACGTACTTGATGGACTTGAAACTTGAGACGACATGTCGGCGAATCCACTATCACCACCATAAGAGGTGGTCATGTTCTGAGATAATGCCATGTCCCTTGCCCTCTCGAGGCATTCAACCCAGTCGGCGGCAGCGGAGCCACCTTCTTGGGGTGTGGATGAGGACTTGGCCTCTTCAAATGTGTAGTGGTGGCCGCCCTGAAGAGAGATGTCAGTGCGCTGACTAAAAGACACAACCCGAATCAATATTCACTTACTGTGTTGACACACCACACCGTTTGACCCTTTGCGTCTACTTGGGTCTTCCAGGTGCAATCTGAGCCAAGCAGAGACAGCTCCTGCTTCGCTCTTTTCTCCTCTCCACCAGCCGGAGCAAGGACAATTCGGCCGCTAGATGTGATCATTACCAGGCGCTGACGCTTCTTAGTAGTGCTGCCGATAAAGAAACGAGACAACTTCTTATGTCCTTCTCCTGGTTCCTTTCCGTGGGGACTTGAAGGTAAAGGCGTCGAGACCACCATGAGATCGCCCAACTTGAGAATGCGCTCGTTATTCTTAGTCAAAACGGGCGACCATTCAATGTCGAGCTGTGTCGGGGGAGGAAGTTCCGTTATTATCCTCGATGGTCGATTATTCCCATTGGAGGGAGTGGCTTGGGATTGCTGTGGAGGCCTGGTGTTAGACGAGGTGGAAAATCCGTTGAGCTGAATAACTTGAGGTTCTTGGGGGGGTGGTATATATGGGCGGAGACGGGGTGCCTTGGTCCTCCAGAGTCCTTTTCCGAATGGATGTCCGTCGAAGAATTCGTGGTTCTTAATGTGTTCGACCGTGAGACGTCTGGCTGGTTCGAGGACCAAGCACCGCTCTACAAGGTCTCTGGCTGCTGGTGGAAAGCCAGGCGGGAATTCGTATTCGAGATTTACAATCTTCTGAAATGTGAGATACTCACTGCCTCCCTTGAAAGGAGGTCGACCAGCCAAAAGCTGGTACACAATGCAGCCAAAAGCCCACAGATCGCTAGCCTTACAGGCGTTCTTGTGTGTGAGAAGCTCGGGGCTCACATATTCAGCAGTACCGACAAATGATGCTGCACGACTGTCATCGTCTTTTCCAGGATCCGGCGCACCGCTGGCTGATGCAGCTGAAGGGTCTTCACGTGGATCTTTGAGCAGTTTAGCAGTTCCAAAGTCCGTAATTTTGACGTGCATCTGGTCATCCAACAAAACGTTTTCGGGTTTCAGATCTCGGTGGATGACACCCCGAGAATGCATGTAGTCAATGGCGTCGAGAATTTGTGCACCATAGAACCTGGTACATTCAACATCGAAGGTGCCTGTCTTCTTCAAGACACCCAAGAGCTCTCCGCCATTGCACAAATCGAGGACGTAGTAGAGCGATGTCTCGTCCTGAAATGTATAGTATAGCCGGACAATTCCGGGGTGCTCAGTAAGTCGGTTTAATGTGTTCTTCTCGATGTTGACATATTTGATCTTCTTCTCCTTGATGATATGTCTCTTTTCGAGTACCTTCACGGCGTATTCTTTGAGAGTTTGGCGATCTGTCGCCATGTAGACTGTACTATAGGAGCCCTCGCCAAGAACTCGCCCGAAGGAAAAGTCACGGACGCCCTTTTTGACCTGGCGGACAACGGTACGTCCATTTGCATCAACCTCTCTGCGGACCCCGACGGCCGCTCCACGCTCCTGCCAGTCCTCTCTGCTGTTTGGGACCGGCGCGTCACCTGCGTAAGGCTGGTTCTGCTGTGGCCCGCCAGGGTCAGATGCATAGCCAACCCCCATACCCCTTGAGCTCCTTCGAGGAGGCAATGGGCTGCCACCAGACATTAAACCCGATACTGGTCGGCTTGAGTTGTTGAAGCGATGGGGGTCTCGTCGGCTGGACTCTCTCACAGGATATGAAGGGTTTGAGCCAGGTTCTGGCACAGTGGACATGCCGTAAACGGAGGACCTCGACGGCTCCGTTTGAGGAGATGGCTGCGGATGATTTGTGGAGGGGCTTGGATCGGAGATAGGGTCGGAAGGTTGAGCGGAGGGAGTAAGACGAGGATCGGTAAGTGAGGTTCCAACACCGGCATCTATAGGATCGAGGCGGATTGCATCGTAGGATGAGGGCGTGGTGGATGTGGTAGTCGGTTGAGGCGTAGAGTGGAGGGCGGATGTTGAAGTTGAAGCGGAGATGGAGGTATTCTGAGCCGTCGAGTCGGGCCCAGGAGGAGAAGTCAAAGATGAGTTAATAGCCTCGGCAGCATCGTCAGGATTGGCGATGCGCAGTCCGCCCAAAGCCTGAGAAAGGCTCAGGTCCCCATTCATGGTGGGCGATGGAGGAGCCTGGGGCAGGTGCTCAGGGGAAGTGGGCAGGCTCAAGCTCGACTCGCACTGGGAGGAGAAACGCGAGTCGTGAGCAAGGGACGGTCGGCCACTGGCGGCGGCTTGGACCGTGGAGCATCACCGATGGATGTTGAGCAGAGCTGGCCAAGAGAGGAATCGACGGGTAAGGTAGATGGGAGGATGCGAGTGAGGTCAGTTTGGAAGGTTAGCAATAATAAATTAAATCCCGGATTGTTGCGTCGCCTTGCGTTGCGTTGCGTTTGGTTGCGTTGCGCTGGTGGTGGTTGCAGTGGTAGTGCTGTAACGAAGCTGATAAAGTACAGACAGGCCCGTCCGTCAGCCAACAGCACCTAGGTAGCAAAAGAGATGGAGGTACGAGGCCCCAGTCTTGATTACGAGAGTCCAGAGAAGCGAGAGACGCCTTAGGCCGCCGCCAACCTTGTCTTTACAAGTAAACCCAGGTATAACACCTTAGCTTACCTTACGGTAGGGGCTTTGCTTGCTGAGATGATGCACAGTTAAAAGGAGAGACTGGGAGCCCCCAGTGTTTTTGCAATGTGCCTTACCTTGCCCTGTCTGATATTTTGGTGAGAGGAGCACCAGCCACCAATATCTGTCCTAAGCCAATCTCCAATGCACTAATGTACTTAGATGTACGGAGTACTCGGTCAGATATAGAGTGTGAGGTATAGTTAGTATGTAGCTGGCAAACTCGATTATTGATCCGCAAGCACGGTCTGCGAGATCTCTTGGCCACTGTTGCAAAATCGCTGGTCCGTAGTCTAGGTAAAATGCTGGCTTGGATACTTTTATGCCAAGGATAACAACTTAGATATATCACGGATCTGGTTCACTTTGTATACCTTACCTAGGTAGGCATCTACCTGGAGTCTGGAGAGATGGTTTAGGTACAGAAGCCGCACTTGTCCCTGTCTATCATGGCGCTAAAAATACCTACCTACATTAGCCACCAAGATGAACGAGCACACTCAGCACAGCAAATTGCTAATGAGGGCATTTCATCACCCAGGCATGGAGACGACGATGTCTAGGCTCTATGGCTCGGTGCTGTTCAACAATCGCGACGCCCAAAAATAGACTTGATGTAGTAGGTACGTGCGGATGCCATTCTGTCCGTGCTCTTGGGACTCAGCCTGTTTCAAGACATTTTAGTTAATGTACGGAGTAGCGAGTGGATGTAATTAATTATTCAAGACTTTCGAGGTCGTGGAGCGGTGATACAACAATATTGCACAGGAGTTTACTATCACAATTTATATAACAACAAATGCCATCAAGTTGTATCATAGATTATCAAAAACCATACTGCTTTCAATCTCCATGCAGCAATTATTAAGTATCTCCCCTCAAGCTGAAGAGCAGCACCATTGATTCCACTTGTTGATCAGATGCACAATCATGACAACGTCATTGCTGAACTATAGGATTCACTGCAAATGCGGATATCATGTCGTACGAAACATGGGGATCCTTCTTGCTGGCATATCGATATCATTGCGTTCACTTGGTTCTTCCTGCGCGGCGCAGCATCTCATATCAGCCAGAAACCACGTAAATTCCAAGATATATCTGGAAATCGAGTATCTCGTGATGGATAGCCGCGTAATAGGGACGCCATGTCGAACTGCACTATACTTCTGGATAGTGTGAATTGTTTCTAATCAGCAACATGCTGAGGTATCAAGGACGTTATCCACCATATCTCATTGTCTCATGCTGGGGCTGTGTATGTACTGTCGTAAGTGTGGTGTCGTCAGCCTCACATCGAATATAGAAGCACCAAAAAACAAGGTATTTGGGGAATGAGAAACCACAAAGCTATAAGTAACTTATGACAAGAAACAGAGAGCACTATTGAATTTCACCACATAAGCAGACATCAATAGACAACCTCATTGCATTGGATGTTGAAATGAACATGAGACCTTACCTTATATACCTTAATTATGTATGTCTTACCCTAGAGCTCGAGAGCTACATGGAAGTTCCTGCTCTTGTCTTAAACTAAGGTAGGTTGACTGAACAATTCTGTCTATGGGAAGCAGCGTCCTAAAAGATGTTGGAAATGAACACATACACAAACGATTACGATGTTGTTTATTCATGTTCCTGCTACCATACGTATGGCGCTTCATTGTGAGAGCCCAGAGTGAAATCGCCCTACAAGATGCTCCGACTTCAACCTACGACGATCAAGATAGCCACACGCGATATTAGCGACGCCGAGCGCCGAAGCCGCTACAGGAAGCACCTACTAAGTCGCCAGAAGGCCGATAAAAAACGCGATGATCTCATCCAGCATGATCGAGAGGCTACGCTTGAAGATGCCCTCAACACCAAGATCGTAACACCAACCACTGACTCTAGCATTGTACAAGACACGCCAGGCTCAAATGGTAGAAACGAGTCGGACGGTGAAGAGGGAATAGGATCATCAGTCCCTCTACTAGACTACGGTACCATCAGTTCCGACGAGACCAGATTCGTGGACGTTGATCACGGCATCAACCGCCTGCATCGACAACCAGACCAACATCGACTTCCTTTCCGCCCGCGGCAAAGCTTGGGTAAGCCAACAGACCAGCAATGGCGACATATGATGGAAACTGAGGCAGGCACTGACAAGTTTGAAGGTGACCATGAGGATGCGGATACCGCGCCGGTCCACACGCAACCCCACGATAATGGTAGCGATGGCTCCGTGACGGATGAGGACGAACACGATGCGATAGAGCAACTTTTGGCAGCAACTGTGAGGGACACTTCCCCAACCGAACTCCTGTCCCTATCATTATTATCGGGATATGTATCCATGAAATGCATCGATTGCGGCGAAAATGAAAGATAAGCCCGAATAGGCTAATGGATATTTAGGTGGACGGATTAACGTATGAAACAGAAGAAGTCAACGACGACCTCTCGCAGAGCTCGGGAGAACTTATGGACCCCCCCGAAGATGCTGGCGAGCTTTCAATCCCACCGACTGGCGAAGGGTTGGAGCCTACGACACCCCGAAGACAGTTTCCTGTGTATAGTGACCGGCTGCCCGTTGAAGAACAACCCCAAACCCCAAGACAGCTTCCCGAAGCTCGCCATCAGAGCAGGTTTGATGGAGCTTACACGGCGCCAGTTCGAGGACGACGGGTGAGAGTCGAAATTGACGACGCTCCGATGACAGCAAGGAGAAGGCGTGCTGGACGCAATACTAGCCCGGTAGGGTTGAGAACACCAGGGTTTCAGGGTTTGTACGGAGGCAGTGAGAACGCCGACGATGTGTGATATGATTTGCCGACCGACATCCGTGGTGATGTCAGGTGGTCCATCATCATCGGCAAATGCAAGGAGTACGAGGATCAGTTTTGCTAATACAAGATAAACGGAGCATAATATTACGGTGGACTGTTGGTTTTGCTGATCAAGCAGGGCGTTGACTGAAGTTATTGTCTAGACACCTTCCTTGCCTTAGCATAGGTACGTTAGTTTGTTACTGAATCAGGATAATGAACTGATCAGTTCGTTACCAAGACGATGCCAATTAAAGGAGCATTCCTCCCTTGGGTCTTGCGTCTCCATAAGTGAGTGAGTGATGGAAGGTCAGTGATAGTTCCTTTTGGGACAACGGGCGCGGACATTGATCCGTCCTTACAAAGTCGGGCAGGTTCGAATTTTCAGTTGGTCCGGCTCCAGATCCAGCCCATTCGCGGCAACGAAAATTCCAGGCTGGATGTGCCTGGCTTGGCTGTGGCCACCTCAGGCACCAACCAGGAGAGGCAGAAAGGTATGTATGTACTTCCGTACTGGGACTGGACACCGGGAGTTCTATTTGATCCACTCATTCCACTTCGGTTCTCCCTGGGTACGCAAGGTGAGGTACGTACCGTGGAAACGGGCTCGGAACTACAAACTTCCAATGCCTATGATCTATTGGGAGAGAAGATCAGTGCAGAAACAAAAACTGACTCGGGCTGGGCGGAAGCCCGGGTGGATCACTTTGGCGTCCCATCGGAAAAAGATTGGTCAATGTCTAGCTGCGGATCAGAAGCAAAAAAAAAACTTGGCTGAAAATGAAATGGGGGCTCGGCTCTGAGGTCTGATTGCTGAGCGAGTGCTCAGAGTGGCACGGGGCAACTAAGGTAGGTACGTAGAGTCAAGTCAAAACGTTGTCCATCCAACCAGGTAAAGGCTCAAGACATGCTAAAGACCCGGCAGCGAGACCCCTAACAATTACGCAACCCAGAAGGGGTCAAGCGCGAGTTAGAGCTGACCATTAGACAGTACGTACCTGACGCTGCGAAGTGCCTTAGCTTCGAGCTAGACCACTTTTAGGGCCGGGAGGTTTGCGATAAGCTGATGGCGTGCATACCGTATGCGTACTGTCTTGCACGGACCTCAGCTGCAGCTTGCCGAATCTGTTACAAGTTGCTGATGCCGCTCCCGGGCTGTTTCGGACGCACGGGTATCTTCTCAGAGTACCTGTACGCGGCGTTCGCCGCTCGCGAGACCAATGCACAGTGTCAACTCCAGTAGCTGTTAGAGATCGGAGTGAGGCTGCATGGGTTGGGTGGGTGCGTTAAAGAGCAAGAGAGCACCTCAACCTGGGGTAAAGAGCCACTCACACTTCACGCCCCTTCTTCGTTTCTATTGTACAGGTTCTTTCCATTTTAGCAGTCCTTCCCTCGCATTTTTTTGCAGCTTTTAATCCTCCGTCTTCCTCCCATCGGTTTCCTCCTCTTCTTTCTCTCTTCTCTTCACACACTCCATCCATTTTAGGACACAGAAACTGAAAAGTCATTACCATCACGACTTGTCTTAAAAACTGCCTTACATCTACTTACTACACCTCATTATATCCAACCTCTCGTCTTCACCTTCACGTATCTTGCCCTCGTGCCTCGTCCTGGCCGCATCCATCGCGTTCTTCTACTGCTTCTCTCCATCTCATCGTCGCTCATCAGGCTCCATCTCGCCGACGTCGTCCTCACCTCTTCTCTTGAGCGAACTCATCATCACCGCGTGTCCGGGAGACTACGCTATAGATGGTTTGTGACAACACTGACTACTAACCTTGCAAACATTCCCAGTTTCCCATCACAGATCAGAACAGAACAGAAAACGCTTTTCAAAATGTCGTACTTCAGCTCTCAGTTCTCTTCCTCTCCCGTCCTTACCATGTCTCCCCAACATGCCCACCAGTCTATGGGTATGGCAAGCTTCGGACACCACACACCACCCAGATTTGCACCTATGCCAAGCCAGTTTGCTGCTCAGCCTGTTCGACCTTCCGCAGCTGGTAGAAAGCGTTCCCGGGACGAGGCCTCTGAAAACCTTGAGCCTGACATGAAGTCCCTGCCCGTTGAAGAGCCTGAAGAGGAATGGATCTATGGCCCTGGCATGACCCTCATCAAGAAGAGCACTCGCTACGTCACAGACGCCAGCAGTCAATCCGGCACCTGGGTTGAGGAGAAGAAGGCTGCTGAAGAGGCCGCCATCAAGGAGGCGCGCTCTTTGATCAGAAACCCCAAGCTGCAGCGCGTGTCGCCCACTTTATCCAGCGCACCTGCAGCCAGCACTTCTCCCCTCCAGTCTGAAGTCAAGCCTGCTATTGAGGGTCCCATTGTCGATAACTTCACTCTGCACCTCGGCATTGGCTGGCGAAGAATCAGTGAAGAAGAGCACATCCAAGCCGCTGCTCGTGGTTGGGCTCGGTATATCGAGAACCATTTCCCTGTCTCCAATGCTCGAATCCTTCTTGAGAGCAACGGTCTTCAGTCGTATCTTGTGGAGACCAACGAGGGCTTCTTTCTATTTGCCGAGAACCTTCGACAAGGCCAACTTGTCAGCCAGAATGCCGAGGGCGCACTCCGAAATCTTCAATGCTCTCCTCCTATCTTTGACGGAATGGAGGTCCTTTCAGCAGCCGAATCACCGCGACCAACCAACGCCGTCCCTGATATGGACATGAGAATGGACTAGAGAACCCTCGTCCGGAAACATTTCAAAGCTTCTTCTTTATGCATCTTGTACTTGCTATTTACGGAGTTACGTGATTGCCATGCCTATGGACTGGGAATGGGAATGGGACAGGAGCCTTGGGATGGACGGGAAAGAAAGGCTACCGAGAGCGAATGCCATAGACCGGATAGTCATGGCTTGATATCATTTGATTGCAATTTACACCATCGAACGACAACTTGCTTGGTCTTAAAAAGTGCATCTATTGTGAATTGTGTTAGTGTTTGAACATTTTTCTGTAGCTTTGTGCAAATTGTGCAGTTGTGTTTGTGGCGCAGTCGGAGAAAAACTCCTGCTAATAGATGCGCGTTTTGTTCAGGGCGTAATTTTCGCGAGCAAGACAATAATTACGACGCGACACCCTTGGCCTGGCTGCGGGCTCGGGCTCGGGCTATCGCAAGGAACCTTAGCGTGCGGGTACACGTGCAGTGAGTAAGGTAAGTAAGCATCATGGGCGTCAGGATTGGAAAGGGCCGGTTTGAAGCCAAGAAAGAATCCAATTAAAGGAGGATGGGTTTTGGGTTTCCTCGTATAGTACGTACGATGTGGGTACATGGCATTGTGCCTGAGATGCTGGAAGCGAAGCACCGGCCGCTAATGCAACACAAACAAGTGCTGTACTCATCCAACAAATGATGGCTAACTAATGCAGTCCATGAAGTGGCTTGAATAGGTAGTCAAGTCACTTGATGAACTGCAATAGAGCCAATGCCTTGCCTTGGACCTACAGCTCTTCTCATGCGGCTCAGGCTAATTCAGTGGTTATTTATTTATACATGAAAAGTAACAATGTTGCTCTATAATTTAGTACGTGGCGTATCGTATGCATTGACTTTCACGGCAGCCAACACTTGAGATTTCAATGAGAACACGATAGTTGGTGCAATTTTCATGATAGATTAGCAAGTAATTAGACTATGCAGCTGCATGCACCGCATTTCGATCAATAAACAATAACTGAAATAGATTGAAGCATGGCCAATCTTCTCCTAGAAATGTTCTGATACCAACAGTACAAGCAAGCATGACGCTGTCGTGTGCGAATCTACACTACCTATGGTGTAGATATTAAATAAATGCAGAGTATCCGTCTGTAGATGGCTCTTGATAAACTTTTCTGCACGGTATCTTTTGACTTTTCCTGAAATCAATCTTTTGAATTGCCTAGGTACCTAACTTTTGTTACTGAGTCGGAGCGGGGGCTTGACTCCCTCCGCTGTCTCTTGAACTGGTCTTCCCAGCATGAGACACCATCCAGAAGGACAGACGAATCATACTGTTGAGCTTGGTACCCTATTATATATCTATCCATTTCACTGCTGCCTTTTCCCTCTCTTCATATCGACTAAATGGAAGCCTACCTTGGCTTGCTTTGCTTTGCCTTGCCTTGACTGTTACTGGCTCTGCCTTTGGCTCAGGCTCAGGCTCAGGGGAAGCATGTCCCCAACCTCCTCCGTTGAGCTTGGCTGAGGTATCTGCATCTAGAGTCCAGATAAGGCCAAGGTACTTGAGTACCTTGTCGTCGCAGGGACACCCGTGTTATCTCAGGTATTTTAGTCTTCTCAACTATCATCTAGGTAGCTCAAATACACCAATTGTCGGGTTACACCAACTCTCGGAACCTTTGGACAGCCCATCCGTCATCCAGTTACGTACGTCTCGACTTCAACAACATCATCCATCATTCCCAGTGGGCGTTGCATCCCCAATAAAGTTTATTCCCTCTTCTTGTCGGCAGATTCAGATCAAAGCATTACAACCGTCGTATCTCTTTTCTCTTTGGCGGCTGTAGCAGGTCCCAAACTGAGAACAGCCCCGTCTAACTAATTGATTGATTGATCATTATCCACCGCATCCATCAACCACATCACATCACATCGCATTGCAGCGCATCGTATCGCAGTCACCAACCATGTCGAGCGCCAATCAACTCTTCCTGCTCGCCGACCACATTAAGCTCTCGCTGTTGGAGCGCCAACGGGCCAAGAATCTCAATCTCGAAGGCGACTCGCAAGATGGTCACATCTCACGGTCTTTTGACCAGTTCCGCGATGGTCTGGCCAATCTCCGCGATGAGGAGCAGCGCTTGACTTTTGCCGGCGAAACAGAGTAGGCCCTTCTCTCAAGGTACTAAGCACCATATTCGATGCTGATCTTGTTCCTCAGCGCCGCTACAAGCCTCACAGAATCCATCACATCGCTCCAGAAGCAACTAGACGACCTCACAACTCAATTCCGAGGCCAACCAAATTCCAAAACCGGCGAAACCCTCACTCACCCCAACTCAGAAGAGCTCGCCGATGACTTTGAGCACGCAACATCGACATCTCCAGTCTCGAGGAAGCCAAAGACTGTTCGCTTCAGCGACACTCCACCGTCCCCGTCCGCTGAGCTCTTTGGCCGCTACCGGGATGATCCCTCCGATAGCGCCGGCTACAGAGACGAGGCACAGGGCATGGACAACCAGCAGATTCACCAGTACCACGCCCAGATCCTAGAGCAACAAGATGAGCAGCTCGATCGCCTGGGCGAGTCTATCGGACGCCAGCGCGAGCTTAGCATGCAAATCGGCGACGAGCTCGATAGCCACGTTGCTATGCTCGACGAGGTCGAGGCTGTTACCGATCGTCACCAGAGTCGACTGGATCGTGCAAGTAGAATGCTCGGAAAGGTTGCTCGAGGCGCAAGCGAGAACAAGCAAATGACCACCATCGTGGTTCTCATCATCATTCTTGTCCTGCTCATTGCTATCCTGAAATAAGCCAAATTAGACCATGCTTGTCTCTTCTCTTCTTCCCATTGGATCCGTCTCAAAAAGAAATAGCGGGCTTAGCGCATTGGTTGGAGTTCTCGGAGTCGTTTGCTTGGGCATTCGCTTTTGTGGCGTCTACCTACCTACCTTACATTTTGTTATGTTTTTTTTCGTGTTCTTTTGCTTCAGTACAATAGTGGGCAGTTGGCCTTTTCTGCGAATTCACTTCCTGTAAATACGCAGCAATACTTGACCAAGTTTAACATAATAGAGATCCGTCAAGGTTCATCGTCTTATCATATTATCATTCTCAGAGTAAAAACTACCTACCAATCCTAAACATAACTTGCAGTCTAGGCAATTCTCCTCAGGTAGAGATTCTCTCAGACAAGGAAAGAAGAGAGAAAGAAAGTAGCTCATCGGATTATGTCTCCTTCTTTGTCAATGCCTTCAAGCCCCTCCAGGATATCGCTTCCTGCTAGAATACCCGTGGCGCCCACGGTCTCGCCTCGTTCTCGCGACCATACTTCATGAAACTTTATGCTCTTGTCACTCGATGCAACAATAATGCACCCTTCCTGGCCTCCTGCTGGTGCGGTTGGGTCATCAGAGGTCGGCCCTCGAGGGTATGAAATGGCATACAAGGCCCGCAGGTCGTCCTCCCAAGGAATTGCTGCAACCTGTTTGCACTCCGGCCAGCTGAAAACGCTCACACGATAGGGGTGTTCCGGTGAAGCGTACCCGAATGTGGCGGCAATTTCTCTGCGCGTTGTGTTCCAGATGAGCGAGGTTACCTGGGCTGACACTGATATCGTTGCAAGAGCTGCTCCGGATGGCGTATGGAAGAAGTGAATGCATTTGTCGTTGGAGCCACCTCCTGTTGCCACCAACTCTCGCCTCCAGGGGCAAAATGCAATGGCTTTCACAGCAGCATCGTGGTTCCAATGATGCTTCGCGATAGCAGGGCCAAGATACCGAATGGTGTCAGTTCCAGTCGGAACTGGCTGTAGCTGTGCCCTGAGCGCCCCCACGGGCATGTCCTCGTCCCCATCGACGCTCAACAGCCGTGTAACTCTTGTCTCAATACCACCATAAGCGCTGCCCGCCTCTATACGCCCTCGGTAACCACTTACCCCAGTGGCTTGCTCCATTCGCCGTCCAGAGACTTGATCAGCATCGAAAAGACAGCAGAGATTGTCGTTTCCACCAGAAGCGAATAGCCGACCATCATATGACCATGCAAGACCGCATACTTGCTGACAGTGAATATTGCTGATCTTGGCTACTAACGATACTGCACCGGGCCAAGTGTCTTGCGTGACTTCCCAGCCTATCGGCCATTCCACAACGTAGTAGTAGATATTGCCCATCTCATCCCCAACTACCAAGTCCTCGGTCAGAACTTCGACCCCTAGATTCATGGGGTTTTTGGAAGGTCGCAAAGTACAAATTGGGCGCCAGCTCACACAGGAGATAGGAAAGGCCTGGCGAATCTCGAATCGTGGTAGTGTGTCAAAGAGAGATTGGAAAAGCACACTCCCGTTGGAGTGTCCAATCCCAAGCACAGCTTTGCCTCCAGAAGTTGATGAGAAAGCAACCGACGTCAACTAGGTATCGGAGTGTGTTCCATGGATCAGTTGCACGCTTCGAAACTCAGACCAGGCATAAAGAAGGTTCCCCAGACAGACAACAAGAGTTTGTGCGGTGTATGAGTACGCCAGTGGTGAGCAGTAGAAGTCATCCTTTAGATTCGGGGCATCCAGTACTCTGAAGGCCGTTAGCTCAGCTTCTTTGAATACCCAGACTTACCAACCTGAATGGGGCAGCCGGTAGCAGACGCCTCCTCGCTGGCCTAAGAGGAACTGTTTATGGTCAACTATGATTTCAACAGACCAGAACTTTCAACTTACTTGACCACTGCTCTTTGTTTGCCCACTGATATCCGTTCCAACTTGTGTGACTAAAGTCCGCATGAAGACCGTGCTGTTTAAGGCTTCGGGGGATTCGCTGAGCCCGTGCGAACTCGAGGATCTTTCGTACCTGGTCAATGTTGAGAGCCGAAGCGATGCGGCCTTCGTGCTTCTCCTTCTCGACTGACGTGCTGACAAGACTTTCCTGGAAGAGTGTGGGAAACACACGAGCGTTGGTCCCACGTCTGACGAGATGCCCCTGTCCATCATCGGTAGCGATTGCATTAGGTGCAAGACCACCAACCGACCACATGGCTCCCATACTAACTTGACGATCTCCTCCTCGATTCTGTGGTAGTTGGCCAAGAGCTATACCTAGTGATGAACTGGTCAGATGAAAACAAGGAAAAAGTAGTAAAACAGGTTGGATGCCAAACCTCTGTCCAGATGACTGTCATCAACTCGGAAAGGAAAACGGGGATCAGGGTCCATCACACGGCGTTTTAGAACGAATGGATCTGCCGAGGCACTCTTGTCACGCCTCAGACGCTCATCTCTCGATAAGTCCTGGCTTTGCTTTGTTGTTCGGTATCTCTCAGATGACGGGGAAATGGGATCACGTCTCGGGACATATCTGTCTAGATGCTGTATGTTTGGGTCAATGCGTTTGTCTTGGAGGGGAAAGCGTTTGGAGCCTTTCGAGTATAGGAAAGGAGAAATCACATCAGCCTTCCCTTTTGGATGACGCCTTTCTGGTGTTCGTGGAGGCTCGGCCGCGAGTCTTGTTTTGCTCGACCCTGGTGGTTTTTGCTCTTGGTTCTCAAGCGATTCGATTGGAATTTCATCCGGACCTGAACCATCGAAAGAAGGAAAACATCGTTTGCGAAGACTCGTGCAGAGCTCAAAGACTTCATCTGCTGATCCATAGCCTGAGTCCGGCGAGCTTGTCGACTGACAAGATAAGTCTGTCCCGCTAGTTCTTGGAAGTAGTCGAGGGCGTCGAGGTGCCTGTCGAAACATACTTGTCTATGTCGACTTTTCGACGAGTTCCAGATGTATGGCCCCTGAAAGTCGGGGACATGAAGAAAAGAATGAACTGTTGTACGATAACCTGAACAATACTGCCACGATAGACAGAACTTTCTCTCGGCGAAATTACCTACCTTGTGAGATGATGAGTTTTATTGATGCTGGGAAGAAGAATTCCGTAGGGAAGAGAGGTAAAGGTGAAGTGAGGATGTAGAGGGAGTTTGGGTGGAGGGGAAGGAGTCTTGCCAGATGCACCTAATATCTTGCCCTGCCTTGGCTGATTACAGATTGGAAGTCGTAGAATTGGCAGTAGTTACTTAGAATTCCCCAATAGATTAAACCTTGAGGCAATCACGATATTGCTGCTCCGTGGCCTTATGACGTGCCTGTGCGAAGATAAAGATTCTACATATTTCAGGCATGATAAGGAGCCATATGATCTTGGTAACGCATATTATAAAATTATTTAATAGGTATTCAATAATCAGTAATGTTTCGAGCTAAGGACCTCATGACTCGCCCAAACTCCTTGGCGAATCTTATAAAGACGAGCCAGCTCAGATATAGTCCTCACCCATCTTTGTCGCAATGTTTTCAAAGTACGAATTCTTGTAATCCAGCCAGTTCGGCGTCGTTTCTAGGCTTCCCAAGGCGCGGTAGCTTGTGCCGATAAGGGAGCCATCTCCCTGCTTGTCCGCAGAAGCCTCCCAGAACATGCTTCCGCCAAGACCATAGTCCAGCACGTATGCTGCCTTCTGCTCAACCACGCTCGGAGTGTCGTAGGAGATTAATTCGCGGCTTCTCTCGTCGTAACTGAAAGAAGCATGGGCCATTGGGCCGTATATGATTGTGGCTCCTGCCTTGGGAAGTGCCTTGTAATCCCAGACGCCAGGTTCCCCCCAGGAGCCTTTCCCAACATTATGGAACGTCTTTCCGAGGCCCGAGTTATTTTCAAAGGAGCGGCCGAAGACAGGTATGCCGAGGACAATCTTTTCAGCGCGTACCCCGGATCTGAGATAGTGCATGATAGCATAGTGCGTATTGATCGCTGTTTCGAAGCTTTCGTTGAGGGTGTAGTCGAGATTGAGCTGTGTGACAGGACGTTTATACGGAAAGAGGTTGGCGTTATGACCACTGATGTGATCCCAGCTTCCAGAGTAGTCATAAGCCATGAGGTTGATATGGTCAACGATGTCGCCCATATGCTTCAGTTGAAGCTTTAAGTAATGCTCAGGAGCAGCCGGGGCGGCAATGGACAGTAAAAAGTGATGGCCCGAGGCGTAGTTTCTCGCATGTGCGTCGAGCTCAATCCGTATAGCCTTAAGGAGGGAAACTAAATTAGCAGCATCGATTTCATCATGCGGATACTCCCAGTCGATATCGATACCGTCGAAACCCCAATTCCACATCAGGGAGACCGAGGTCGAGGCGAATCTGGCACGGGTGTCAGGTGTGCTTGCGGCAGAGCTGAAGTTCGCAGACCCGGCCCCCGACCCGCCGATGGAAAGCAGAGTCTTGAGATGACGATTGGATTTCTTTAGGAGGAAAAGTTGCTTCACACATCCGTAGGCATTTCTTTTGGTCCCATCGTAGCCTATTCTCTCGTAAGCTGTGAAGTTAAGGTTAGGAAGGTAGACTCACTGTCTCCCTTAAGTTGTGCTGTGTAGTCGGCATATTCGTCTTTGGAGTATCTCATGTCTGTTTAGCCTGATGGGGGTATTTAGGTCATGCTGCGTTCCACTTACATTGTTCCGTCGGTTTCGACACCCAAGAATGTGTAGAGTACGTGAGAGATGTGGGATGCATTCATACCCTAAGGGTAAAAGCCTCGCTCATGGATGCCCCTGAGAGTGTCAACAGAGTGCTATGCTTGATAAATCAATATCGCAAACCAGTTGATGAAGTAGGCAGCGTTCACATGTCCTCTTGGGTTATATTGTTGTGATCGGAGAGAATGATGAGGACGGGATGCATGGCACGGCCGGGCTGCGAAAAGAATGGCAAAAACCGCCAGGCGGTGGAGAAACGACAGCATGATTCACCTTGATTGATGAGAAAGCTGAATATCAGTATTTGTAAAGAATCAATGCTGGAGATGAAAGGAGAAAATCTTATTGACTGTATTGAGAACTTGGGGGCAGGTTAGTTTATGAAGAGCGAGGCGGCAGAGGACTAACTCTGAGGGAAGGAACAGTCGAGGTACCATTCCCAGACTCTCACATTACGAAAGAAAGGTACCTACAACTGGCACAGATACTGAAGTGCTTGTCTCCCCTACCTACCTACCTTAGGTATAGGTAGTACCTTAGTATTGGAGGTAGGTGGCTCTAGGTATTGTTGTATTCTACTGAAGCATCGTGCAAGGGTGCGTAGGTTATCACACTGATTTGATGTCTCTGTAACTCGAACATAATGACTCGGGCAGGACAAGTTTCGGTATCACATGGACGTTGTGTAAAGTTTCCATCGACGATATTGCACTACAATATCTATTGAAGTACCTGGGTAAGTAGGTACTAGGTAATATGAATTTATTTAAGGACCTGTTACGGTGTAGTCCTTGCTATTATACCTCTTAGCCAGAACTAAGGCATTATACATTCTTTTGTCATATATAGTATTTCCTAAGGTAAACAATAAGCCTTTGCAGCTACCTAGGTACTCAACTATAGCAGTCCTTTGTCGTGTCTTTGGTGTAGAGTTATGATAGACATTAGTTATACCCGTTTCCCTCATTTTCCACATCTATACTACATGCTTCGTGCCAGGAACGACCTTGAGCCGCACGAAGCCCAACACAATACGGTTGCATCGTGCATCGTGATCTAAATATAACATTCAAGCTTCATGGCTCACATAGGCTCGGTCTGCAGCTACATATTGTTTTCGTTTGCACCCGATCACCAAATCATATGTTTCCCTCGTACGACTCCTCACTCCGAGATTAATCACTCAATTACGATCAAGTTGTGACAAAGAGCCATCGATAGATATTTCTTGTACTCTTCTGTTGGACTATGGCCCCTTGGTTTCTCCCCTTGAGATTTATCATAAGCTCTGTACGTATAGTTGCGGTGACGCTTATTTTGTCAGCTTCCTGATATAATTTTGAGGCTAGTAAGTATACTATTCTCTCAAGCCAACTGATAAATGATTGAACATAAATAACGATGTCGGTAAATCGTACCCTGTGAGTCATTTAACGTCTGTTGCAGCTCCGAGCTGGGTTTCTGAATAGGTAAGCCAAGGATATCGGAGCAATAAGATATTAACATTCCACATCACGCTACCCTACACTCTTACGCGGGGTCATATCGTCCAGCTCGGCATTTAAACATCCACAAGCCTTCACAAACCCATTGCGAGCAACGATCAAGGCTAGACAAGTCAATAAGCCGAGGCTCTTCAGAATGACCAGTGTTAGTCTCAACCCCCAACAAACTAGTCCACCGTAACTGATGCTGATCCCAAGGCCTGCAGCACGGCATAGCCCGCGCAGTGCGGTCACGGACAGAAGAACAGCGCCAGCAGGATCTCGTCAAGATCCAAAAATACCGTGGTCTCGAGGACGATATACGCCAAAAGGTCAGTTCTAGCCGAAAATGCAAGGGTCTTATTTCTCACGCATATGCAGATATCCGACAACAACTATGGTACCGAAACATTCCAGCTTACCTCCAAGCTACTACGCCTCAACCCCGAATACTACACGATATGGAACGCCCGCAGGCGCTGTCTAATCTATGGCTTATTGTCCAAACCCTCGGCTGGATCGCCGCTCTCGAAGGAGTCGCAGAATACCTCAGCGATAGACACTCACACAGCCTCTTCCGACGCTTCGTTGCCCTCCTCCTCGACCGAGATCCCGCCACGCCCCAGCCTCCCGACAGCTGGGAAGACTGGTACAACGACTGATAGCGATGCCGATACCGACGTGATACGCTCCGAACTGGGCTTCACTGTTCCTCTGCTGATGGAATTCCCCAAGTGCTACTGGATATGGAATTATCGACTATGGACGCTTGACCGTGCCATCGAAAGACTTGATGTATCCATAGCTCGGCGCATTTGGGAAGAGGAGCTAGGTCTTGTCAGCAAGATGCTCACCAAAGATCGAAGGAACTTCCACGCCTGGGGCTACCGTCGCCACGTTGTCGCGCAGCTCGAGAGCTCCGTGCTCAACGGGCAGAGCTTGGTAGAGCTCGAGTTTGAGTATACCACCAAAAAAATCCATGAGGATTTGTCCAATTTCTCAGCATGGCATAACCGAAGTCAGCTCATTACAAGACTTTTGAATGAGCGCAAAGCAGACGACGCGTCTCGCAAAGATTTACTGAACAAAGGTTGGGTTTGTCCTGCACTATATTGAACAATCGCTAATCTGGATTAGAAATCGAGATTATTCGCGAAGCGCTGAATGTTGGACCGGAAGACCAGTCCTTATGGTACTATCATCAGTTCCTAGTATTGAACCTCGCAAATTCTTCATCAAGCCGCCAAATAGCGCCAAATCTGACGATGGAGGAGCGCAAGTCATACATTGACGATGAAATAACCGAAATCAAGGATCTACTGCAAGACTACAAGGACATAAAATGGATTTACGAGGCTCTCATTGAGTACGCAATCGCATTGAGCCAGCTCACGGGGCAGCCATTCGAGCCCCGGAGTCGAAGTGATGTGACATCTTGGTTACAGATTCTCAGGAAATTAGACCCTAAACGAAACGGACGATGGAGTAATTTGGAAAAAGACTTGGGCTTATCACAGACATGATTCTGAACCTATTAACTATCTAATATATGTATACCATACGCCATTAGACCATGATGTAGCGATGAATTCGTTGATAACTCCTATCGACCGAAAATTTGTGGACGCAAATGTTTTAAAGTCCTCCATCATTAGTATCAATGTGCGCATTAAATGAAAACCTCTTACACGCTCTATTGAATCTTCAATGCCCCCTTCCACTACCTCTCGGTCTACCTCTACCTCTGCCTCGACCTCGCCCACCCCCTCGGCCTCCACGGCCAGCGCCACGTCTTGCCGGAATATCCCCGTCGCTACCAGAATCTGATACTGAAGCACTCATATCTGCTTCCGAATCTGTATCGCCAATCCTGACGACTGTCGGTTGTGGAGGTCGCCGGGCTGGAGGTGGTGGCGAAGGGCTGCGCGAGCTTTCGTCACGGGCCGAGGATTGAGAGGGTGATTTGCTACCGAGATATTCACTGTGCTGACTCGGACTACGAGCAGCCTCCTTCGGCTCATCCATTACCGCCAGAGGAGCCTTGTAGGTTGGCGCGGGTGTGGATGCCCCTGATTGTGCTGCAGTCGCATTGGCCGAGGCAGTTGTAGATTTGCGTTTGCCTATCTTGAACTTCTTCCCCTTAAGTGCCATTCGTTCAGCCATAGACATAAGCTGCGTTCCTCCGTTGCCCGATCTGGGCGGCGGCGGCGGGGATACAGAATCCCGAGCAGATCCATTATCAATACCCTCTGATCGTCGAGTACGGCGAGCACTTCGCGAGACTCGATCCTCAGGGTTGCCCGATGTTGAGCGGACGTCTACTTCTGAAGGGTCTACAGCAGATGACCGCGCTGCAATGGTGGCTACCTCAGACTTTTTAGGCCTTCCTCGATGTCGGGGTTGGGGTTGAGGAGGTTCTGCTGTAGCCTCCAAAGGGGCCGTACGGAGCTCGGCAACTAGCTGTGCCTCGAGTTCATCAACCATTCTGCTGTGATCGACGTCACTGTCTTCGCCTTGGTCTTGGATGGACTCGTCAGCGAATGCGTTTGAATCATCCGCGGCTAAAACTTGAGACAAGCGTGACTTTCGAGGTCGACCCTTGGGCCAACCTCTCTGGCCGCCTGTTGGCTTCTTGGAAGAACTAGCTGGCGTAGATTGGGAAGTAGCAGATTTAGCCTTAGGGGGACGACCACGACGTTTAGAGGGAGTCTTGTTCTCAAGGGCAGACTCAGGGTCTTTTTCAATGGATGGTTGCGGTGCGGGGGATGATGTTCCGAACAAGGCACAAACTGCGTCAACAGCCATGTCGACAGCCGACTTCTTCTCCCCCTGTGCGCCAATAACGGATGTTCTGGGCTTTGTTGCTTGCGTGCGCTCTTCTTCGAACTCGTCTGAGTCGACATCCGCCTCCACGTATGATGCTATGGGTTTGGCGTGTCGAAGTTCGGGCTCATTTGCATCAAACAGCTGACCCCGTTTCTTAGATGGGACTGGAGCCGGGGTCTCATCTGGCGTGTTCTGGGCGCCGTCTGTTCCCGTGTCTTGTGCAGTACTAGGGTCCCTTGTATCTTGGTCCGGCTGATCCATGACAGCCTCAGGGGTAGCTGGCGGCCCATTGAACAGCGCAGGGTCCATGCTATCCAGAAAATCTGCTTCTGGCTCTGCCGCGAGACGAGGTTTCTTGTGGTGGGACTTGCCAACAACAAAATCGGGATCCTCGTTTTCTCGCTTGGCCTTTCTCTTGGCTGCGCGAATAGACTTCTTGACGAACTCAGGGATATCTGGCTCGGACGGTCGCATGGCTTCCTCAGATGGAGCCTGAAAAGGATCAAAGAGAATCTTGTCGGGTGTATCGTCTGGTTCATAGTATCCCATACCAATGCGCTGTCGTGCCACCAGTGAAGGATCAGGGTAGAGGGAGGCATCGGCGTCTTCAGCCTGTGACATATCCATCGTCATGGACTGATCGGCCCGTCCAGCATTCTCTTCGTGGTAATGTGGATATGGTCCTTCCATGGTGTTATCAGCCATAGACTGGTCGCCTTGACCAAGAATATGACTTTGATCTCCGTAGCCGTTCATGCCAGGTACGTGCATACCGCCAGGAGGATCATGCTCTGCATCTTGCATGGAGTCATCTGCTTCATCCTGCTCGGTAATATCTTGTGCCTTGGCATTGTCGGCCTGCTCTCTTAACCGCTTCATCCTTCTGCTGTCCTTGCTGCGACTTTCTTCTCCAGCAGCCTTCAACCACGAGAGGTTGTGGACTCGGAAGTCAACAAGTGCTTCCACACTTCGATCATCGGCAATCGGGCGGGTATCATGTCCCAGCAGAGTATTCTTTGGCGTGTAGGGGTCTGTATGTCCTTGGCGGCGACAGTGGCCACAATTGCATATACCTAAGCACTTCGGACATTGCCATTGCTCATCCTCAAGCACTTTCTGTGGCAGCATATCAAAGGCTCGGTAAAGAACGCCATAACAATAGGATTCAGTGCAGCCAGGGTTGGTGCACTGGTGTACTCGGTAGGCATAATCCTTGTGACAACAGACGTGGCATCGCCTAAGCTCCCCCTTCTTCTTCTTGCGTTTGTACTTCTTCTTTGGTTTTCCTTCGCCATCGACCTCGGGCTCTGACTCGCTTGGCGTAATTTCACGTTCTGGCTGAGTGATGTCCTTCCAGGGTCGTCTTCTTAAGGCCTCCTGACAAATTTGTGCCAGTGACTTCTTTCCTGAACGCTGCCTGACAATCTCTAAGGGCTGAGGCGAGGTTTCAAAGTCAACAAATCCGTCGTTCTTGATAATCATTGAACGCCAATCCTCATAATTGTTGACCAAGTCGGCCCAAGGCCATTGCTCACACCATTGGAGACCCGAAAGGCAGGCACAAGACCGTCCCATGGCGTAGCATTCCATGCAAACGTCATAAGTATCCTCATCGCCGTTCATCAGGGCCCGAGTACAATGCTTGCATGTCAAAAACCGGTTGAAGATATTCGAACGGCAGTATGAGCATGTGATGCACGAGTCAAACTCGATGAACTCGACGTCCTTCTCCTTGTGTGCGAACATTTCATCAATGAGAATCTCAGTAAACAGACTGAATAGCTTTTTGAAGTCACCTGCGAGCTGCCTAGCACGAGGTGAGCTCCTGAGAATGTCTTGACCAAGTCCTATGAAACTCATCGATGTCATCTCTGCATCCTCCTCCAGTTTCTGAAGTTGGCGATAGTACTTCTGTAAAGTGAAGAAAATGATGGCCTTGTTCTTGTACTGTTCGTCGCGACAGACAAGACGAGCCTTCGGCAGGGCTTCGTGCAACGCCAACTCTAGGGTCTCGGCAGTCGTCCGATTCCATGCTACTTTTATGGTTCGAGTACCACGATTCCAAACTTGATGTGCTGCCAAGGGTGGAATGAGGATAAAGTCGCCGACTCGCTGTTCAACGACATAGACGTCGAAAGGTGCTTTCTTCCACGCATTGATTTGAGCAAAGTGTTTCTCAATCTCAATATCGTGTCCCAACATGGAGAGAAAGTATTCTCGAACGACCTCGCGATCCTTGCTTTCCGTCATGAACCAGATAGAGCTTCCTGGTTTCTCGCCCTTGTCGCCCTCTGATGCTTCTACCATGATATTTTGGCCTAACGATGCACACATCTCACGATGAGCTGGGGTAAATGTGCCTTCGTGTCCAATGTAGCACATAAGATTTTGGGCTCGCATTTCTTCTGGTAAGCTGGACATCAAATCACCAGCTGGTGCTGCAGAAGCCTCGTCGCGGAAGGCATCTTCCTTTTGTTGCGAGCCACCGGCTTCGCTGGTGTTCTCATTTAGGTAGAATAGGTTCGGATGAATGACTTTTTGTAGTGCATCATGCCACTCAGGAGGGCAGTCTATATCTTTCAAGTAAAGGCGCTGACGGCGCTCGTCTCTGAAATTCGTAGGTGTCCATTGATTCGCCAGTTGTCGCATTGATCGTAGGTAATGTCCCATCGTCATGGGAATATCCGAACCCGCATTGATGTCTCTCACATTCTCCTCTGATCAACCTAGGGTTAGTATGCTTTCGATGGTCATCTGGAGAAGATTGACCTACGTTGCTTATTATACGTCTCCTCCAGCCAGCGGACATCGAAAAGTCCCTTTGGTAGAACACCATCCCATCCATCGATGACCAGGGGTTTACCGCCAGCGATGACGTGAATTAACACCAGCTTCTCAAACTCCTGTTGTCCAAGATTGCGTATTTGGGTTCTTGATACGCGCTGAACCCACTTGAAATTCGGGGTCTTGTCGACCAAGCCATACAAATCTAGATCAGGCGGGATAGGATCGAATTTGGCCTGCGGGTGCAGCGAAGTCGGCATCTCGTCGAGCTTCGAGAATGATACGCGCGAAGCTGTAGTGGGGTTTCGCTCGAGAAAGGGAGATCGTCGGTCGCAAAGAACGGGAAGTCTCAAAAATTCGTATGCGAAATCAGGCCGAAAAGCCGTTCGTTTCGCAAATCGCCCCCATTCAGTAGGAAAATAGCGACAATGATACCATAAACGACGATGGTTCTTTTGGGGGAGGCTACAAATCCTAGGCGAATGGATGAAGGCGCGTTGGAAGCTTAGGCATTGGATTGTACAATGCGCAACCAATCAAAGGTGCTTACACAGAAGCTGAGAGCCGGCCTAAGTGCACGTGATGCACCACTTGCCGGTCTCGCGCTAACTAACAAGCTCAGCCAGTTCGCTCCACTGATACGTGAGCTTTGGGTGACAAGGATCCTAGAGTTTATAAGATTCATATTTTTGGATCGAGAATTTTCGACTTGAACTCTGGTAAGCTGCCATTGTGGTCTGACGTGACCAAAGCTGTTCTAAAGAGCTTCGTAGTAAGTTAAATACGAAATCTTTATAATCATAGTTCAAATTCTCATGATCCTAGTAGGACTGTAAACTGTGTATCTTATGAGATTAAGTGCGCTCCCCCGGGCTTCGGTCTGGGCTCAATGTCGAGGAATCTCAGATCGTGCTCTGAAAGTACCAAGACAACCGCAGACGCGGCCTTCGCTCATTCGTGCTTGCAAAGGCTTGAGGCAACCATGGCATAATAATCAGCGAGTAGTTGGGTTTCACGAGGCCAAACCTCGATCTTTGCCCCCGGCCACCCAGGATTTGGACTCACCATCACCCTACAAACCACCTGAGACAGGACTGTTGTCGAAACTCCCAGCCTCATGGGTTCCTTATGCTGAGCTGATTCGACTTGACAAGCCTGCTGGAACCTATTATCTGTTCTTCCCATGCTTCTTTTCTACTCTCATGGCTGCCCCAATAGCTATGCCAATGGCGACTCCAGGCTCTGTCATTGGAACATCACTCCTTTTCTTCTCTGGAGCTCTCATCATGAGAGGTGCTGGATGTACTATCAATGATCTATGGGACCGCAACCTCGATCCTCATGTCTCAAGAACTCGACTCAGGCCGATTGCTCGTGGTGCGATCACACCGTTCAAGGGACTTGTTTACACCGGGGTTCAGCTGTTTGCCGGGCTTGGGATATTGCTCCAATTTCCCTTGCCTTGCCTCTTTTACGGCGTCCCCAGCTTGCTCCTGGTAGCCAGCTATCCTTTGGCCAAGAGAGTTACTTATTACCCTCAAGCAGTTCTCGGCTTCACCTTCTCGTGGGGCGCTATTATGGGTTTCCCGGCTCTTGGAATCGACCTGCTGTCACATACCCCAGCCTTGACTGCTGCAGCCTGCCTATATGCTTCAAATATTGCATGGACAATATTATACGACATGATATATGCTCATATGGACATTAAGGACGACGTGAAGGCGGGAATCAAGAGCATTGCACTGAAGCATGATGCTGAGACTAAGCAAGTGTTGACTGGCTTGGCTGCCGTACAAATCTCTCTTTTGGCTGCGGCCGGATTTGCAGCCGGTGCTGGTCCCGCGTTCTTTATTGGAAGCTGTGGAGGAGCTATGGCCACGCTTGGTATTATGATCAAGCGAGTCAATCTCAAAGATGTCAAGGATTGTTGGTGGTGGTTCATCAACGGGTGCTGGATCACCGGTGGCGTGATCAGCCTGGGCCTAGCTGCGGACTACACTCTCAGATATGTCCAGGGACCTGAGGACGACACCAAGTTAGAGAACTGAATGCCGGAAGGTATGAAGCATGTAAAACAATTGTACAATAATGTCATCATATATGGAGATATGGGTTCAGACCCCAAAGAATCCACCTCACGCGGCGTGCACATCGTTGTTTTGTTCGTCGAAGACTTTGTGATCTATTTTCCCTTTTTTCAGACCTCGTCTCCCATGATCAGATCCCTAACCAGTAATGCCGATGCAAGCAATCCGAATAGACTCCACGTGTCGAAATATGACTTTGTTTCCATCCGCGAGCCCTTCGCTTAAGAACGGGGCTTCTCCTTCTTCTCCTTCCACAGAGCGAGCAGACCGACACCAGAGACCTTGACGACCTTGAATCGAACACCGGGAATATCACCCTTGGCCTTGCCCTTGCGACCGAAACCAGCCAGGAGGACCTCGTCGTTCTCGTCCACGAAGTTCAAGCAACCGTCATTGGGAACTAGAAATCAATGTTAGTTGGGCCGGCCCTTCATCTCTCATAGCATCTGGGATTCGTCGTACCGAAGGCAGTGACCTTCTTTCCGTTCTTGATGAGCTGAACACGGACACACTTTCGGATAGCGGAGTTGGGCTGCTTGGCCTCGACACCGACCTTCTCGAGGACGATGCCCTTGGCGTGTGAGGAACCACCGAAGGGAGAGGACTTATAGGCGGTACCGAGGGCACGCTTCTTGTAGGCGAGATCGGCCCATTTCTGGTCCTTTCGGTTCGTTCGCAGCTTGCGTGCGGCGTTAAGACCACGGGGTTTGCCTCCAGCCATTTTTGCTTCAGAGAAACTCGTTAGTCGATTGTCGATTCGAAAAGCTCGAGCGCGAGCGTGCAGAGCCGAGGGGATGTCTGTGTGTTGGGTTGGATGGCTAGTACCTACCGGATCTGTCTGTGTATCGACGACGGGATGGTGATGTTAATTTGCGGAGGCGACGAAAACTTGGGAAGGAACGGCCAACGAAAATTCCAGGTAGGGTTTGGTGGCCCTAGGAAGAAGGTGCGACCTGTGTGCACAAGAGGTAGGCGACAGATCACGTGGTGCCATGTACTGCCCCACATAAACTCTGCGATGAGTTTGTGGACTGATCATCAACGGAAGTTCGAGTTGCGGGTCGCACAGTAATAGCTGGGCTCATCAACACTCTTTACACTGTCTTCAACCTCCCTCAGCATTGGCATCAAGTGCGTCAATGCTCAATTGATATCGGTCTGGAATGAAGCAAACTGTATTATTCTTATTGTACATATTATTACCAGCCAATCGAGAGGTCTCGTAGGTCATTATGTCACATCTAACACGACCGCTAAGCCGGCAACGAGATCCTCCTCCCTCTTTATTCCTTCACCCATCTCCGTCAGCATCAAATGTCTCCTTATCAAATGCACCGCCGCCAACCGTCCCTTTCATAGGACAGTCAAACTTGCGGCCTAACGCCGAACGTGCTCCATCTGTTAGATCTGGACGATCCGGGGCTGTGGCCTCTCATCACCGAGCTGGACTATTTCCAGCAGAAAGCACACGCGCGACAGGTGACCGTACTGACCTCTTATGGTCCGAAATGCAAGCAACATTGGAAGAAGTCGAGCTCTCAGCTTCTGGGGGCACTCACGTGTTTGGCCCAGATCATGACCGTAAGCTGGCTGACCTGAGAGCCGCTCAAATTGCCCTTGCTCAAGCCTGGGCCAGAAGCGAAGCAGATGATGTTATAGACACAGCCCAGCTCGAAACTGTGGGGTCTGTAACTGGATCTGAAGTCCGAAACATGAAGGGTGCGCTCGGCGATACCTCCAAGCCTGGACCTGATGGCACAGAGAAGAGTGCCGTTGGAAGCAGCAGTATATCACGACCCAACAGTAGCGGCACGGGAGTTGAGAGACTCGGTCACAAGCTCGAAGAAGAGACGGAAGTGGATATCCTCCTCGCAAGGAAACGACGAGAAGCCAATGATCGATATTTCCAGAGGGTCAATCAAGGAGTGATCGACGTTGTAACCCGGCTTGAAGATGTCGCAGTGGCCATGAGAGCTGTTGAACAGGAAAGCAAGGAAGTTTGGAGCGAGAACGACAGTGTTCCTGGTGCTTCGAGGACGTGATCGTGTCGTACAGGTGATTTCGGCATTTCCACCTCGGCGTTGCCAGGAGTTAAGGCGATATTTACTCGGCATTTATGGCGTTTCACAATTTCGAGACAAACTCTTGGGGTATTTTTAAACATGTTTCTTTTCTAGAACATTGTCATATCAAGAATATTTTGTTGTCGTTGACATGTTCTTGGATCCTATTCGGTAGAGAAGATCTTCGTGGCTTCGACTTACACCAAGATAGGATGTGGAGAGTGGAGGAGAAGACCAGCTACCAATCAGTTCGATGACGACAAGAGAGCTGTCCAGATACAAACTCCGTCATCGCTGCGCTCTGATATGATATCCGCAAAGACTATCTTAGTTATTAACTCAGAGAATTGACTTAAAAAGTACCACTGGATGTCTTGCATTGTGATTGCAGGCTCACGAGAGGCTGAGGAAACGTCATTGCTTGGCTGTCTCTCGACACATTTGAGACCGAAAGAGTTGAGATTCTCGGCATATGAAGAAGGAGACAATAATCAATCCCAAACTCATGATTTCTTGTCCTGCCATTTACGTCGTTTTCCGTCTATTGGCCGTTTCCGTAGTTGAACAATTGTCTTGCCTACCTTAGTTCAGGCACCCTCGTTCTCGACAACGCGATTGGAAGAGTGGAGTGGACGACCTGCCCGATTAGGTTATTGGCCAGCCCGCCATGTGGCACACTGCTTTAAACTCGCTTCAGTGGAGTGATCTGATCTGGCACATGGTCAGTGGGCTTTGATTCCTTCCAGTGAGTGCAGTGCGTCAGGCCAGGCAGGACGGGGTACCTTCGGATCTTCCGCCCCCAAGAAGAGGCCCATCCCAACTCGCCCAGGCCATATAAAGTCTCAGCCCATCCCCATCACCCTCTGCATTGACGCCACGAGCATTCGAGCATCATCCAACGCAATCAATATCGACTAAGCCTTCATCGCAACAATCGCCGCATCCATCACCAACGAACCTCTATCAACTTTATCGTCGATACCGCTATCAACATGAGATTCCTCCCCTTTGTCGCCGCCGCTCTCGCGGTTGTCCCAGGCGCCCTTGCTGTTGATCAAAAGAAGTCAGCTATCGTCTGGTTCGAGGACGAGTCTACCCCCGACAACATCGTCGATGAGTGCAAGAACGCCCTCATCAAGGCTGGCGGAAAGATCACTCATGTTTACTCCATCATCAAGTGCGCATCCTCCGCCTTTTGACACTATGACAGTTCGATACTAACTAGTTGACTAGGGGCTTCTCCGTCATCGCACCCGAGAAGGCGCTCGAGATCGTTCAAGTCAACCACGAGAACCATCAGATTCGGGTTGAGAAGGACGAGGTTGTTACAACGGACTAGAGGTGCTAGAGGTAATACGAAGATGACGATACAAAGACGATGGGATAACGGCATGCCTTTGAAGTGAATCGACCGCGGTTTCGCGGCAGTATTGGGATAGTGATATCCCTTGTTTGGGCGTTATAGGATAGGAGCCTCGGTATTGCCTAGAAGAGAACACTCGTTACGATATTCAATGAGCTCATTATTATCACAAAACGTTCCCCTAGTGGAATAGAACTTTTGTTATTCAACATTTCTTCCGCGGCTGCTTGTGATGCTAGCCCTATAAATAGTCATCAACTCGAAACACATGCTCATCAGCTGTCAGTGCGCAATACACCAGTACAGCTCCACCAAGGTTGATAACACGGAAGTGACAGAACCCAACCTTTTTGGCCTATTCCTCTGGAGTGCTATATTGGTAGCGCTTTCATGAACCTTTGTTCTATTGGTGTGCTGATGTGTTCATTCTATGATCCTTTAAATTCATGGGCCCAGATTGGCAGAAGCATAATGTATCTATTGACTACGGAGTAAAGGTTAATAAACTATGTCTCGCCGCCATGAACATCCGCACTTACACACCAGGTACCCCCACTACCGAGTATGGAGCTGCGTCATTGTAGATTGCCAGTATATAGGTCTTATTCTTGTTGTTGCTGTGTATGTTCACTGACTGTTTCATTTTCATTTCAAGCTGCGCAGTCACGCTTTCTGTATATTATTACGGTATCCGGACACTTCTGCTACAAAGAATGCCTCAGATGCCACAATATTCGATCACCTTTGGTTTACATGCATATTTTATAGACGTGTGAAGTATTACAGGAACTACCTATACGCGACTCATGACCATTACACCCCAACACTAGACAAATTAATATCCCTACAGTACTTTCGTTAGTTGCTGAGCCTTGAAATTGCTTCTATAAATCCTTGAGCTTTGGCCGGCCCATCTGACAGACTAAAAAGTCCGCTATTCGAACTTCCCGTGTGCCTCTACACTGTTACCCCTGTCAAATCGATAAGCCCACCCGGCCGCATAGCTCAAGCCAACAAGGGCCCAACGTCGCCGAAACGTTGAAGAACAATGCTCCCTCCATCCTTGAGTCCGCACTGAACACTCACTCGACAATCACTGAACAATGGAACGACCGATTTTGTTCTCCTCATAACAGCTCCTTTTAAAACTCTCGAATCCCATTTCGACATGCCGTCGAATGCCTCGAAAATCATTACCCCTGTTACTAAACACGCGACGCAACTCCCTATAATTCCACTCCCGACAACGACGACCTGACCGACTGCGCTACCCGACCAATATTTGACTTCGACCGCACAATACTTAGGACACGATGCCAGGCTATAGTGCCAACGCACAGGCTGCGCTCATAAAGGCGGTAAGTGTCTTCGAGGAAGAGCCCTCACCGTCTTCTAGCTCCAGTCTGACCCAAGATGCCCCTCAGATCAAACGAGTCTTTGAGCCAAAACGCATGGTAGAATCAGTCGAGGACCTCATCGACGGTGTCACCCTTGGCCTAATTCTACATCAACTGGATCCTAGCTTCGACACGTCCGCCCTCGAGACAAATTCCAATACATCCCGCTACTTGACAAACAAGCGCAACATTCAGAGCATCTACAAGGGTCTCTTCCGCTACATTCGACGAGCAGTTCCCGAGCTTGCTTGTCAGGCAAAAAAGTTCGACTATCATGCAATCGCCGAGAATCCCGATGCTCAAGGCATCAGTCAGGTAAATTTCTCTTCGGTACACGCATATTGCGTACGGCTAACTTTCCAGCTCTTGGCTGTCATGCTGGGAGTAGCCGCACTAGGCCCCGAAGCTCAGCATTATATTCCCCGGATAACAGGCCTCGACAAACACACTCAGGCAGAGATTATGCAAATAATCCAGACAATACAACAGGATATCAACAGCTCACAAGGCGACGACGATGTGGATGAAGCTATCGACGCTGTTATGGAGGCGCGAGACATTGATCTACTCGTTGAAGAGCAGAATGCAGCCTTGAGATCACAACTTGACTTAACAAAGAGACAGCTGTCAGATTATATCACCAGGCTTGATCATTTACAAACAAGTCACGAAGAGCTCCGGTTTGATAAAGAGAAGAACGACCGGGAGCTCGAGGTCTTGCGGAAGGCCACTATAGATGGTGCTAACAATGCCGAGATGATCAAGAACCTAGAGGTTCAGGTGCATGACCAGATGGAACTCATTGCTAGACATGAGGAAACAATACGAAGAGACGAGCGCATCAAGTCGCAACTCGAAGCTGAAGTCCTCAAATTGACAGAAAAATGTAAAGAGGCAGAAGAGCTTCGCGACCAAGCAACGGAATGGAAACACAAAGCTGAGGATCTCGAGAAGAAAGCCAATACCGCAGAGCGGTATAAGCAGAAACTCGAGTCCCAGCAACATCTCGTCAAGGAGGTGCAAAACCTGCAATATGAGAAGACAGAGTTACAAGACCAGATTAAAATTCTGCTGGAAGACCAAGATAGGGGGAATCGTACAAGGAAAGCAGAGGATGAGTTGACCAAGATGATTACTCAGTCCGAGCAACACCTTTGGGACGAACGCAGCCAGAAGAACCAGCTGATGAAGGACATCGCAGCACTGGAGGACGAGGTAATTCGCTTGAGAGCACGCCAAAGCCACGATGAGAACTTCATCAAGGATCTGCAGGAACAACTAGAAAGTGGAGGAGCCGCACAAAGCGCAGAACCTGGCGTATTAGGTCTGGCAGGAAATCTCGAGGATGAACTTAACGATGCAGCTACCGAGGACGGCCAACCTAGCCAAGTTAACCTACCTCTAGAACTATCTCGCCTCAAGGCCGAGAACGATTTGCTGCGTAGCACAGTCGGCTCTGGGGATACTGCGCCGCTACGCCGAGAACTGGACGAAGAGAAACGACAACGTGCTCACCTTCAAAAGAACTATAACGACATTTTTGAAAAGCATGCTGTTTTGCATGATCAAATGGAGGCTCTGATCAATAACATGACCGGCGAAGGGTTAGTCAAAGCAATTGATGAAGCCGGTGCTCCTGATGGGAATCAGATACTTACTTCGGATTACTACAGGACCAAGGCCTTTCTCAACATTAAACAGTCATTATTGCAGTGTGAATTCGAGCTCGAACAGTCGAGGAAGAGGGAGAAGGACCTCTCCGTTCAGGTGGCAGATCAAGGCCGCGAACTTCTTGCTGCTAAGGCTCAGCTCTCGGCTCTCGACAAAGAGGGAGCAGATGCTCTTAAGGAGCTCAAGAGCGCTGATGTTACCATCATCTCATCCCTCAAGTCTGAGCTCGACTACACCAGAGAGCAGCTCAGCTACACCATTGCTGAGCGAGATGCGCAGCAAACCCAGCTCGTCGATGCTCTCCTTACCAAGGATAAGCTGCGTAAGGAGGTTGAAGAGGGCCGGGAGCTGCAAGACATCAATGGTACAGGTGATGCACCACCTGACCCCAGCAAGAAGGGCGAGCTCATTGAGAAGCTGCGTGCCCGCCTCAGAGAACTCCGCGAGGTGAGTCCATTGTTTGATGCAATTCTTAATGGTGATGGGGAAGACCCAGTGGTCTCAGACAAAGATAGCCAGACATCGTTAGAAGACGATGCCGCTTGGCCTTTGGATCCCACATCTGCAGATGGTGGACCGAGTCTATCGCTAGATCCTATTGGAACTGTGATCCTGAGACCTGCTTCTGCTCTACTACCCCTGCGTCCCCTCCAGCGAGGGCAAGTAGGGAAGCTAGAGGGACCTATTGTTATGCATGCGCAATCCGGTAGATTTAGTTGGCTGACAGATATGTTCTAGCAACTGGAACGATCAGAGACGGACAGAATCGACCTGCAACGGAAGCTCAAGGCAGCACACGATGGGGAGGCTGTGGCTGCACAAAAGGTACGTTTCATTTCTCCCCGCGTATATAGTAACATCATCTGTTTACATCATGTTTTTTCTTACTGTGGCTGAAACCTGTGCTGATTATCCGTGATTTAAGGCTGCAAGCGATCAAATTATCCGGAACCTTGAAAGAGAGAACGCTCTCATCTCATCAGCATGGTATGATCTTACGAGCAGGCTTCAGAGCAACCATGTCGTTTTGCAAAGACGGCACGAAGCTCCGCGGAGCTGGCTCAACAAGCAGAGGCAGATGGTCAATGGTCAGTTGCGCTTCCGCGACTCGCTCTACCTCTACTGACCTTCCCCTGTCAGCGACCCCGAAGCGATAGGTACTCGCGGGGTGAGAAATCCCTCGCTATTTTATGATAAGACTCAACGAATTACGCTCTCAAGTTGTGTGACATAACCCCTACTACCTACGTTACCAAACGCCAGTCTCTTCCTCGACGTATTCACTCCTACCCATACTGGCTTATCTTACCCGGCTCTCAAGATTGCCCCTTATCCTTTCTTGATCCCGACATTCTCATAATTGCCGACACCGCCTTGGAAATTCAGGGCGTCGTATTTTCCTCTTTCTTATTTTTTGAAGCATTGCGAGGGAGCTTGGTGTGTTTCTCAAAAACGGGCGTACTTTTTTGGTAGACTGGTGGGTAGGAGGGTTTTTGCATTCAATGATATCATTAGTATAGATGTTATGCCGAGGGGACCTACAAAGGGCTCCAAATGCGTTTCAATAGAGACTCGGGCCAAACATCGCAGAGTCATAGCTTGATCAGTATTGAAACTGAGGTTGTGTAAGGCGATTCGAGGACTTTGATCTGGGTTGAAGGTTATAGTCTACCTGAGACCAAACCCATCAGCGTGCATTCCATCTTCACGAGAAACAGGTAGGCCATATATGTTTAACGCTTCGAAAGCCAACTTTCTGTTGGGTGGAAACTATTGTAATAAAGACATTTTGATACATGGCTAATCGTCGTCCAAAGTAGGTAGCTTTTTCCACACATGGCCAAACAAGACCGCACCGCAGACAAACCCTCTACCTTTTAACGCCTCTTTTGCCTGGAAGATTGGACTCTCCGCTCTCTCTTCCACTTCCCCCAATTTACAGTTCATACCGTTCGTATATCCAAGACGAGCTGGCTTTTATTTTCACTCAGCATTCGTCTTGTCGCCTCAGCCGCACCAAGTGGCAGCTGGGAGACATCAGCCGCTCCGGGCAGGATTTAAGCTCGCTTCTCGTTGAGGACCTTAAGCATGTTCTTCCACACTTGGCCAGGTTCTTGGCTGGCGTCGAGGCCGCTCCAGATACCAGTCTTCTTGTAATAACCCACAACAGGGGCGGTCTGCTTGTGGTAAGTAACAAGACGCTTCTTCAGAGCCTCGGCGTTGTCGTCACTTCGCTGGATAAGAGGCTCGCCAGTAATGTCGTCCTTCATGTACTCCTTGGGAGGGTTGAAGGTGGTGTGGTATGAGCGTCCGGAAGCGGGGTGGACTAATCGGCCAGTGATGCGGGCAACGAGAAGAGAGTCGTCGATCTGGAGCTCGACGGCGTGCTGGAGCTTCTGGTTGCGCTCTGTGAGCATGGCATCGAGGCTCTCAGCCTGGGGGACAGTTCGAGGGAAACCATCGAGGATGAAACTGAATCGCGAATTATTAGTATCATGTTTCGTCGATCACGTCGGTGTAGATCGAGATTTACGGGCTCAGAACATCTGGAACCCGAAACCCGTGGAACAATGCAACTCACCCGCCCTGGCACTCCTTGTTGCTGTTGAGCTCCTCTTTGATCATGCCAATCATGATATCGTCGCTGACCAGACCGCCCGCATCCATGATCTTCTTGGCCTCGACACCGAGAGGGGTCTTCTTAGCGACCTGGGATCGCAGCATGTCACCGGTAGCCTGCACAACGAGAGAATATATGTTAGAGAGTCGAAACTTTGAATGGCTGTGATTTTGCGACGCGAATCAACGTACCAAGTGACAGCAAGAGAAGCGCTCCTTGATCTTGGGGGCCTGAGTTCCCTTTCCTGGGAAGCACAGTTAATAAAAAGACTAAGCGAGCATTTGCGGCGCAAAAACACTCACCAGCACCAGGAGGACCGATGAGGATCATTCGGATCTCATCAGTGGAGACGGGACCGCCAGTGGCTCGCGCCTCGAGCTTCTTGATGCGAGTGTCAATGGTGCTAAGAACATCCTTGAGCTGCTTAAGCTCGTCCTCAATGAAACCCATTGTTGCGGTTGGCGGAAGATGAAATTGGAACTGGAACTTGTTCTGGCGGACAATGGAAAGAGATCTTGGGAGATCCAGAGAAGCAAAGATGAAATTGACCGAGAGACTTTGTTCTTTGGTGCTAGGCTGAGGGGATCGAAGTGGAAGAAGAGAGGTGAAAAAGCGAGGAACAAAGTCAAGACAGGGAAATCTTGAGTGCGTAGCCGGAGGACGGGAGGTTTGGGGGAGAAGCTTTAGCAAGCTGTGATTGGTCAAATGGGGCCGTTTCTGCTGGAGCGATGATGATGGGGGTATACCCCTGTAATTAACCTGCTGGGGATACGCCTTGGCCTTTGAGGTGATTGCAATCGTGGCTTTTGATATTTACGGACATTTGTATGATTTTGTAGGTAAAGGGAGGCAGTTTTGTGAACTCTGGATAGTTGGTATTGCTTGTATTTCCTTGGTGCACCGTTATTTTGTAATTAACGTTGCCAGGGCTGAAAACGTTCACATAAACATCACAGGCTCGGGACAAGGTACTCGGTACAGCTGCGGCGTTATAGAGACCACCACCTGTTCGTAAAACGACTAAGCTCCAACAATAACATATCTAAATCTAAATACGGTGAAAACATGTGGCCTTCCAGTTCGAGCCATTGTAGCTTGCTATATCTTCTCAGCCATAAGCACTACTATCATTCGAGGTCCTCAGTCCTTCATCTCTATATAGTACCGATATACAGATATCTGTAGCACCTCATGGTAGGTAGTTCGCAGCTTGCCTCAACAATAGCCGTATCCGGAACATGCCCGTTTTCCCTCGTCTGACTATTCTCCAAGATGCTATAACCGTACTTGGCCGAAGCCAATGGCGGAAGGTCAGCTCACAACTGTTATGATGCAACGGAGTTTGTTCGGTCGCCAGGACCGAGGTTCAGAGAGTTGGGATGCCACGGGCCCCATTGATCCGGTATATCCCCGCCGGTTCAACAATTCAAGAATAGGTAACTCTCTCATGTAGCATTTCATCAGTTGCAGAAAAACGGCCACACCTGCAAGGAACGACTATCGGTAGTTAGTATGGACCGCTGCACGAGTACCTTCGTTTTGTTATATCCTATTCGAGTAGTAGTGACATGGCACCCTCGTTACTCATGGAACGCTTGCGCCCACGTGTAGGTAGGTGTGTTAATAGCCGGCATTAGCATGTTAGCCTCCATCTTTCCGCTCTCCTACAGGTGTCCCGAAGCCAAGTCTAGAGTTTATAGTGATGGCATCATCATATACAATTTCGTATTGGACCCTGCTTCTTCAATGGTTTCTTCCCTTGATATGTAGTACTTTCATCCTTAACCGAGGCCCAAGTGGGTGGCAATCTCACCAGAATCGAGTCGCTTACCATAAGTGGGAGATCTGATCACGCTATGTCGGATTCAGCAAATAAGCGTTGGCCTGATACTTGTCGAAATGACTCTCTAAAAGAAATCATAGTCTTGCTTATGGTGAGTTTGCCTGTAGACTATGTCATGCTCTAGAATGATGGCCTAGGTGTGCTGGCAAGCTGGGTAGGTCACCATCCATCTAGGTAACCAACTAGACTCAGATTTGGTGATTCTACCGTTCATCTGCCTATGATGTCAGTAGTCTAATCAACAAAAAGCAACGCTATTTTCTCTATTTCTTGACTAGTCTAAATCTGAAGATTCTCGCTTTTCTTTGTTCAGGGGCCTGGGCTTTCAATTCTCTTGCTTGCGATACCGCTTAGTTCACGGACATGTGGCTGAATATTTGACTGTGGCTGTTCCACGTGATGTGGCACTGCAAGGCTCTAGCTTGAAGACTCCAAGGTGTCTGGCCCAATCGGGAGCTACCTAAGCTCCCCCAAGAAGGCAGCCTCAAGACTACGTACGTGCGGCCACAATAATCACTGCATCAACATCACGACTCTACCTCCAACTTCGCCGCGCCTGCACGACTACGATCGCGTATTGAATTCCATATCTACGCAGTTCAGCATCTGTCGTGACGGATATACATTGACGCAACGATGCCTACTACAACAGCAGAAACTCTCTCCCTCGTTACTCGAAACGTCACCGTTGCGCCCCTCGTCCTTCTCTCAGCCGTTGACCACTACAACCGAACTGTTTCTACCAAGACGAAGCGACGAGTAGTTGGTGTTCTTCTAGGACAAAATGATGGAAACGACGTGAGAGTGTCAAACAGTTTTGCTGGTGTGTTATCCTAGTATCATGGGACCGTAAATTGGGCGGCGCTTACAATTGTTACACAGTTCCCTTCGAGGAGGATGAGAAGGACCCTTCAGTATGGTTCCTTGACCACAACTACGTCGAGTCAATGAACGACATGTTCAAGAAAGTCAACGCCCGAGAGAAGCTCATAGGATGGTATCACACTGGCCCCAAGCTACGTGCATCCGATTTGGAAATCAATGAGCTCTTCAAGCGCTACACACCCAACCCTCTGCTCGTTATTGTCGATGTTCAGCCCAAGGAGTCGGGAGTTCCTACAGATGCTTACTTCGCCGTTGACGAGATCAAGGACGTATGTTGACAAAGCCTTGCTAATTTCAGATCACCGACCAGCTACTGACACTCACCAGGACGGCACAACCACTGCCCGAACATTTGTTCACACCCCTTCCGTTATCGAGGCCGAGGAAGCAGAGGAAATTGGTGTCGAGCACCTTCTAAGAGATATCCGCGACGTGGCCGCCGGCACATTGTCCACACGAGTCACAAACCAGCTTCAATCACTCCAGGGCTTGCACCTGCGCCTTCGAGATATTGGCACATACCTCCAGAAGGTCCTCGACAGGCAACTACCAGTCAACCACGCGATCCTCGGAAACTTGCAGGATGTCTTCAACCTATTGCCTAATCTCTCGGCACCCGAAGGAGATGGCAAGTCTGGCGGTGGCGAGTTGGCATATGCGATGAGCGTCAAGACCAACGACCAGCTTATGGCTATTTACCTGAGCAGTCTGATCCGCGCCATCACAGCATTCCACGATCTGATTGAGAACAAGATCCAAAACAGACAACAGCAGGAGGAGAAGGAGGCTAAGAAGGAAGAGCTTAATGGAAAGGATGAGAAGAAGGAAGGTGCCAACGGTTCAAGTGGTGACACCAAGGAGGGCGCGGAAAAGGACAAGGAGACTAAGAAATAAGGAATAACAAAGACAAAAGACCTGGCAGATGAACTAGACTTGGACTGAGGCTCTTTGGCGTCTGGCGGAGGGGAACAATGGCAATATCCTGGCCAAAGGTCAAGGCAAAAGCGCCTTTGTACATTGATCATATCAAACTGGATTATTAGAGGACGGAGTGCGGATAATACATACTGGACAGATACGTCTTTATAGACGGATCTTTCGGTAATGCTATGACGAACCATATTTACAAGTCGGCTACGATACCAGCCATTTCATCTTTTGATACAACCCGATCCTCAATATACACACCGAGCATTTCTGACCATTTATCCACAAGTAAGCATGCAAGGAGGTGTTTGCAACATGGAGGAGTATCTCCCCGTGAATCCAAACCCATGCCTCCAAAAGACCACTGCCCAGTTTCAGTTGGTAATTGCTGTACTTGATTCGTTATTGAGACAGCATGAGCATGGGCTGGAAAAGCATACAACGTAAAGCTCGGACATGTGCAATTCCACGCATCAAGATGCACAACGTAGCGCTTTGAGGATGAACTGAAGTCTCGCGTCCGGCGTGAAAGTGTTGTAGCGAGAGAGCGAACAAGAAACATGTCGTTCTTTATCTTATCTGATGAAATCCCATCTTGAAGCTCCTCATTTCGCACTAGCCTGATAACGAGCCCCCGATCGAGAAGATCCAGCGCTGGGAGTAGAAGAGTTGGGAACAGCACATGGAGAGTTAATAGTAGAGGCCGTTGAGAGGGGAGAATGGCTTGTAAGGGTGATAATGTGGGCTGTTGAGCGGCCCGAAGTGGCTGCGCCGATGATATGTCTCCTGCGGTGGTTGATGGCGCGATATTGGAGATGGAACTTATGAGGGATGTAATCAACTGGCGATGGGAGGGGAGAGGCTCCATTGCCATGGAGTTGAGTGCTTTTGCATGGTTCGATGTAAGATGTTGAAAGAAGGAGTCTAGTCTCCACGTTGAGAAGAATGGCGATATTCAATGACATCCAACGGTGTCAGCTCAAGAATAAGTACGCATCAACTTCCAATAGGATCACCAGTTCAACGAACTATTTCATAAATTGTATGAAATATTTTGATTTTTTGATATTCTCACATCGGACAAATTTGCCCGTCTTTTTGTACCTAATAGCCTGCACCACCCTGGGTGTCCCTATCTATGATCCTCGCATATGATACACACTAAACAATCGCTCAGCCTCATGCTTCCACACTAATAAATTTCCTCTCTTAGATCAAGAGAGCAGTAGCTCAAACCCACTCCTTGGGGTCCCTGAGGACATCAACCAAGCGCTGCTCCCTGCTCTTAGGCTCGGGCTCATGCATGTACTTCCAGCCAGCCGTCAACGGTAAGCTCATAAGGATACTCTCGACCCTTGATCCGGGGGTGTTCAGACCAAATGCTGTACCCCGGTCGTGCACCAAGTTGAACTCGACATACTTGCCACGGCGCAGCTGCTGCCAATCCTTCTCTGCCTCAGTGTAGGGCATGTCCTTTCGCTTCTCGATGATGGGAATGTAGGAGGGCAGGAAGGCCTTGAGGCAGTCCTGGACGAACGAAAAGGTGTTCTCGCGATCGCGCTCGGTCTCATCAAGGTCGTCGAAGAAGATACCACCAATGCCACGGGCCTCGCCCCGATGCTTGTTGTAGAAATACTCATCGCACCACTTCTTGAATCGTGGGTAGTAGTCCTTGTCGTGAGCGTCGCAAGCTGCCTTGATCGTCTTATGGAAGTGAATGGCATCCTCATCGAAGAGGTAAGAGGGTGTCAAATCACAACCACCACCGAACCACCAAGCTTGAGATGTACCGTCGGGGTTGGCTGTCTCAAAGTATCGGTAGTTCAGGTGCACCGTCGGGGCCATAGGGTTGTAAGGATGCAAAACCATGCTGAGGCCCGCAGCGAAGAAGTCGATCGACTCCATGTTGGGGTCCATGGTTTTATGGTTTGCGCGCATCTTCTCAATGGCAGGCTTGGGGAGCGAGCCGTAGACGACACTCACGCCAAGACCAGCCTTCTCGAAGACGTTGCCTTCTTGAAGGACGCAGGTTGTGCCGCCGCCGCCATTGGGGCGCTCCCACTCATCCTTGCGAAACTTTTTGCCATCAACTCTCTCGAGCTCGGCGACAATCAGAGCCTGCTGCTCCCGAATAAACTTTTCCATACGCAGGCGCATAGGCGAGTCCTCGTTGACGCCAGACTCTCGCTTTTTCTGGGCATCGCGGTCGGCGAGAGTAGAAGGGTCGGCGTTAATAGGTTCCATTTCGGCCTGAGAGCAACAGAGTTAGCAATTGAGCCATTGTTTTCCGAGGAAATTCCTGTACCATCTTGTAAGCTAATGGGGCGACTGCACCGAGGGCAACAGCAGCGAGCCACAGAGGAGAGTAGTTGAAATAGGAGGATCGTGAAGCTTTAGGACCGGCAGAACTAGACAGCCAGCGTCTCGTAGAAGCGAATTGTGTTCTTTGGGAGCGTGTGGAAGGAGATGCAAGGTACGCAGTAAGGCGCTGGGAAGGCCGCCTGGCAGCCATTATATTATATATTTGGACAATGCAACGCGAGGAGCCGGGAAATAGTAGCGGCAAAACAAGGCCGAAGGCCGAGAACGAATACAGAAAGAAAGACAGGAAGGATACGACGATCAGGCGTTTCGGATGAGGCCACTTGCGAGTGCCAGGATGCGACAGTAGGGTACGGGTACCTCTTGTTAGGTTCAAAGTCTGTATGAGAACGACTGGGAACTCGGGTGATAGTCAGAATCGAATGTTCGGCAATTGGCTAACTGAGTCTAAGGAACTTGGGAGTGTGGAGCGGGACCCGACAATGTCTGCTCCGGTGGCCGGCCGGTGCCGAGGGCGGTCAAAATCAACGCACCACTCGGGGGTACCAGACCACTGTAGCTCCGTTTGCACCATTAATTTGTGTAGAGCTTCTCCGGACGATGAAATCAGTATTTGGGGGGGGGGGGGGATCGAGAAAATCTGTAGAACAAGCATGATTTCTCTCGTGATGTGGATATCCGTTGCAGTGTGGCTGATAGGGAAGACATCAGTTGGCAAGCTTTCAATTTGGTGCATCGACAAGTCAAGGTAAGAAAACTGAGGATGGTGATCTTCCATATATGAGAAGATCTACTCTACTCTAGTGAATCTTTAGACCAGCTGATTCTGGCACCCTACTACAATGTTGGAGGTTTTATCACCCCCGAGGATTGGTAATTGGTGTCCATGTGAAGTGGCGGGGCGTCGATAACTGATAGGTACTGTAAGCTGTCACTGAGGAACATAGAACTTCTATTGTTCCTGACTAGACTCTTTGATACACAAGCTGAATCACGGCTAAAGAGCTATGACTGTGCAGACATACACCAACTCAGTGACACATGCAACCAAGATGATGCCTCACCATTTGGTTGCCCATATGCAAGGTAGAAGATGGTACTGTGGTAAGATGGTCGGTTTCATTAAAAGTCCAACGATTTGTGATGAGTGGCCAGCAGAGAAACTTTGCTTCACGAATGCTACCATTGGGGAACTGCCCTGTTTGTTTCGCCATGCAAACTTTTCAGAAGACGGTGCAGTTCGCAGGAAACTTCGAGGTGAATACTGCTCACTCAGGATGTATATAGTAGTACTTTGAGTTTCTCTTGACTCTCCCTCAAAGATAATCAAGGCGGCCAAGCCATGATTCATTCGTAAGCGTACTTTAGCCAACACCCAATTGTAATTCACAACATCAAGAACCCTGAAGGAGCTGATGTACATGGGCACATTTGCAGCTCAGGCTGCTTAGTACGCATCAGCTAGACTAACCCTCTCCCGGATAGTGAATCGTTGTACCCTTAAAACCACTCTAACGACGTTGCCCGTAACTCGGATCCCGGTGATATATCCTCGACATCTTTGCCATGAATCAATGACACAGCATGAAAGGGGATCTTATTCCAAGTGATTGATTGTTTGCTAAGGTTCCCTCACAAGCTTGACCCTGTGACGAGACAGTGCGACGTGACTTGCTGCTTCCCCGCCATTGTCGCCTCGTGGGGCCTCTTGTGATTCACCGAGCATCATTGACCTAGACCATTTATAGTTTAGCTCAATAGCCCCGCGACTCTCTCCCATCACTGCTTGTCATCTGCCACTTGATGCCCGCCTGCCCCCCCTAGCCCCCTTCTCAGTGAGCGTGCCGCCTGCCCTGTACCTGTGTCCTCCCTGCAGCTTTGAACCTGTCTGCGCCTAGGTAAGGTACCTGGCTGGTAAGGTTGCTTGCTGCCTTCCGCCTCGACCGCTCATCTGTGTCCCAGTGTCTGAGGTGTGTCGGTGCCGCTGCCACCTTCTGCCTGTGACTGTGACTCTCTGCCCTTCCTCATCCTTCTTCTGCCTGACGCAAGCAAATCGTAACCTAAACCTTCTTCTCATTTTACCTTATCTATCACCAACTCCATTGTCTTTTTTCACTTTTCATACTTTCCCGAATTTTCCGCTGCCACAAGTCAACCATCTCTACTGGTTGCTTCCACCATCGATACCACTCTTACCGCCTCTACAACTTACCAACCCCCACCGTCAATATGCGCAGCAAGTTCAAGGACGAGCATCCCTTCGAGAAGCGCAAGGCTGAGGCCGAGCGCATTCGACAGAAGTACTCTGACCGCATTCCCGTACGTGATTTACCCTTCGCTTTGATTTGGACTCAAGTTGGGGCTCCAACTCGGCAATGAGAGAACGGCGGGCGCGCGCAATCGTGCAGTGACCGCTTATTCCCTCTGCTTCTTTACGACGATAGAAACTAACAGGTTACAAATAGGTCATTTGCGAAAAGGTCGAGAAGAGTGACATCGCGACCATCGACAAGAAGAAGTACCTTGTCCCCGCCGATTTGACCGTTGGCCAGTTCGTCTACGTCATCCGCAAGCGAATCAAGCTCTCCCCCGAGAAGGCCATCTTCATCTTCGTCGACGAAGTGCTTCCCCCAACGGCTGCCCTCATGAGCAGCATCTACGAGGAACACAAGGATGAGGACGGGTACGTTCACACACAACTGTTGGAATGGGCAACTTGCTGACATTACCTATAGTTTCCTATACATTACCTACTCAGGCGAGAACACCTTCGGTGATGCTTTGGAGTAAGCTGCGTGGAATCGGTTCTATATCCCACCTCGAGAATGATGAAGGCGTTACGGTCGTGTTTGGGTGAATATTCGTTGGTCACTGGTTATGTTCACGTTATCTTTTGAGTCCGTACTTCGGATCTCGATGGAGAGTCTGCTACTCTTTCTGGCAACACGTCTGTATACTCGCTAGGTCCGGCAATGCGGCTACGGTCCGAAGTGCTTTTTTCTGCCTCTTCTGGATTTTCAGATTTATTTTGATCAGTGACACAATTTTCAGAGTCTTTGAATATGTTATCAGAATCAATGTATAAGCAGCTCATGGTACAGTCACGCCGAGCGAAACTCCCACGAGAACCAAGAACAGGCACTTGCAGCTATCACCTGATTACCCCAACTTGGAACCGTGAGCGCTAGCACGCCATGTGCCTGAATGGCTTGTCAGAGCCGTGATCGGCGTTCATTTATACGAATACTGAACTTGCCACTGATAAGATAACTTGCCATATCCTGCGAGAGGGGCTGTCTGTCTAGAGCTTCAAAATCTCTGGATAATTTAATCATACATCAAGGATAAGATGTTACGATTTTCAGGTTTCGAGGCAGCGTTGCGCTGATTCTCACGATCCATGCCTTCATGCCATTTCCTTATAAAATGCCATGACAGCGTAGCGAAAGGAGCCATTAGCATAACCTCGTCTCATTGCGCGAAATGACTGCAAGAAAGCAATACCGTCCCGGCCTTGAGTAAACGCAAATGCCCAAAGGGATGGGTTCTGCACAAGTGACCAAGTAATGTCCCTAAATATACGAGTGTAAGCATATGATCAACAGTCAGATACATGATATTCGCACCATGTTTTTCGGACTTGTTGACTGATGTCCTTTGGCTCAGACAAGACTGTAAGCCCGGCGTTCTTCGCGAGATCGACGTACCCTTGCTGGGTACAGAGGGATGGGAGTAGCATGCCATCTGCACTTAATTTAAGTTCATAAACACATGAATACGAATATCTCGCATGCAACCTTACCTTCGATAGGGTTGATATCATTGATGAAAGTTGTTTCGTCAATATCTTCATCCTTGAACCAATCTGCTAACACCAACTTGCCCCCAGGCTTGAGTACTTTCATCACATTCTCAAAGAACAATGTCTTGTTTGGAAAATGGCTAAGAGCTTCACTTATCCATACTGCATCGAAGGTGCCCTGCTGGTCGTTGAAGAAGTCGCCCATCTTCTCGGCGTCAAGCTCGAGGAATTTGACTTTTCCCTCGCCGAGTTTGGCGAAGCCATTGTCATCTGACACATCAGACGAAGAGGTGTCTTCGATAGCAGCTTTGGTTAGGCGATTTGCGATCTTGACCTGTTTGCTTGAGATGGTGATGCCCGTCACAGAGCTACCATGTTTGGAAGCGAGATACCGCGATGTTCCGCCGATACCACAGCCAACATCAAGAACCGAGCTGTTGGATGGAATCTTTGAAATGTCGAGAAGGAGCTGGATGAGATTGGCTTGTGCTTCCTCCTTTGTCTGCGTGGCTTCAGACTCTGGTGTTGGCCAGTACCCGTGATGGATATGTTCGCCCCTAGTAAGCCAGCCAGTGGATCAGCAGTCGCTAAGCTTTCTGGGAGGTAGAATGTTTTCACATACCACAAACTCAAATAGTAGTCACTTGCAAGATCGTAATGGAGCTTGATTCTGTCCTTGAGGGCTTGCATAGTCGAGTGAGCGAGGCCGAGAGGAGTGTCATATTGCTCGCTCAGGTCGGTAGTTTGGTCAGACACTGCTGTGGCAGCCATAATTTTTGATGCTCGAGGTCGTGCGGTAGTGAGATATTGAGGCAATTGCTCAAGCTTGTTTGCAAATCGCGAATCAGAATCACACAGCAACGTTTATACCAAGCTGTTACCAGAGAGTGCGTATGTACCCCGCGCGTTAGATATGCGCATCAGTGACTGCAGGGTGACACAATAGTTACCTCTGTCTCTGGAGACCATGCTGGGGCATGGGCTAGTTTACGAGGATAGAAAGAGGCTAGAGAGGCTTGACGAGAGGCACCAAAACACATCTCGAAATGACTGTCAAGAATTCTCTGAGACCATAATTATATAGTCCGATGGAGCTGGACAGGTTGAGCTGTTAAATGTGGCAAATGAAGCAACATGGCTTAAAATGCCTGGTCTTACCAATTCGAATCCGGGTCTTGCTGAACCCTTTGAGATAGAGGAGAACCGTGACAATTCAAGCCAATCTACTAGGACATATTTTCAGAATCTTTTACGCATATAGTTTTCTGTCATTAAGTAGTAAAGCATACATGCTATGCTCGCTTGATAGAACTTCCAATATGGGCACATCGAGTTTGGGCGCGAGGCTTTGACTGAGACATCTGCTGCACTGAAGCCCACCAAGAAGGCCTTCTTTTCTTGGAAGAATGCTGGTGAACTTTAAAGACAACACATTGAAGTTGTTTTCCGCTGTTGATTGCAATGGATAAGTAGCAAACAGACTTGGATGATGTAAGGTCGACCTAGGTCGATATGTTCAACTTGCTCGCTGCCACAGGCAACAGACACTTTTTACTGACCGACATCTGTTTTTGATAACCGATTTCAGCGCGACAATAACAGGCATCCATGGGGCCTTTAAACAAAGGAACCTCGTTATTTTAAGCTCTTGTGCAAGTGGATGCTCAACTTGTTAGCCGTTCTGCCTTCAGTGGGCTCCGTTTCACTGCGCGCCCAAAGAGTAGGACTACAGGGCTACCAGCGGCTGTAACCGCAACCAATTGTTTTACACTGGAGCGGCCAAGACGCGACCACTTTCCGATGGCTCGTACACAAAGCGCTTCGCAAGGTTAAAAACTCGATCTCCATTTTTGAGTACTCACAAACACGAGGAACTATTTGCTTGTCGCTCAGCATCTTTCATCAGGTCACCAACGAATAACACAACTTCTTGCTAAAACTTGAGAAAACAGGACAAATTAACCCCCCGCCATATGACATCATACTCTTCAGCCCAACTTGACTACGGCTAAAGAGCTTTGACTAAGGATACAAACTCTATCTATCTTTAAGCACCTCACTCTGGCCCTGGAAGGCCATATCTCACCGCTGGCCAGGTTTCAGAATATGCAAGACGATGATCAGAAACAAATCCAGCCAACCCGTGACTCTTTCCAGAAAATCCTGTTTCAACTACAACTCATCAAGTGGCGATTTCTTTGGACGAGATCGGCGGTTACCGACCACGTGAACCCCTGTCGACGAGGGGCCCTGAAGCTCCTCACCGGGATACAGGGGCTTCAACGGTGAAGAGACCCCTGTTTGGAAGCTTGATTGGCTGTCAGCCCCGGCAACTCTAACAACATCCTGGTGCGCCACCTCGAAAACATTCACCACCAAGAAATGTTCTGGTGATGATCATAGCCTCTTGAAATCGTTTCTCGGAGGACCCTGCTTTTTCCAGTGACCTACACGATGGCATTTACGGCGCAGTTACATTAGCCGTATGGGAAGCCAGCATATCGGAATCAGTCGACAGCACCGCCACTGCGCTCATGGCTTCAGGCTAGGGTTTCATGGGAAACAGCTTGCAATGGCGTCACCCGCTTGGACTACCAAGATGTGCCGCCTTCTTATCAGTTATATGCCCATGCCCTTCGCCACCAACTGATGGTGAGCTTTGGAATGCTGGGCACCACCCACCTTATCACTCCACGGTGTTCCCCTTGCACTCTGCGTGAGTCACTATATATCTATACTTCAACTCGCACCCCATTCACTTGGAGGCTGCTGCAGTTGATGCTGTGATATTGCGAGCACAGTGCTACCTGAAGTACCTTGCTCATTGTGCAAGTCCTCTACGGAGCGGTCATATAACATTCAACCCATGCTTGAGGCGGCTGGGCCACTCAAAGCGACAAGTCAAACAAGCCAAACAAGCTCGCACCTATAGCCAGCCCAACCGCACCCTCAACTCAACTCAAGCTCAGCCTCAGCTGTTAATCTACTACAAACTCTACCTACCTACCTCACTATACTTGCGGTCCGTTTGCTCTTGGCTCGGTTTCGGAACCGTTTGTGTTCAGGCCTTTGCCAGCATCGTGACTGGTCACCGGTATAGACGGGCGCTTAGCTCACTCTCGTACCCTAAGCGCTGCCGCCGGAATTGTCAAGGGCGTTTCTGTTACAGCTGATTTCTCTTTGAATTTGTTATTCATTGGTTACTTTATTTGTGGAGTGAATCAGGTATGTTTTGCGTCAAAGCTTTCTCAAGCACCCTCTCTTATTGTTGCTATTGCCCTTCCTATTGTTCTATTCGGCCTTTTCTTTCGCTTATACACAATTGCACTTCAACCTTGAACAATCAACATGGAATCATAGACGATAGACTGGAAATATTTTTTTGCTCACGGCCGTCATTTCCTTTGTCCCATTTCTTTCATCTTTCGACCTTGGGCTCTTTATCTAATTAATCTTTGTCCCTACATCGTGTAAATCATCATCACATCTCACTCGATCTGAGCCCTCGTCTTCCTTCGGTCTTCGCATTTTTCTACTTATACAATCTCATACAAACTTAATCGTTTGCATTTACCAACAAACATAGATCCAAGATGTTCTCCTCACGGAAAGAAAACGACGACCCGCCGGTCTATCCGGCCGTACCCAACTCCCTCCGGCCAGAATCATTCGAAATGGCCGAGATGCGAAAAGTTCAAGAAGCTAGAGCCGATACTGCTCCAAATGCTACTCCCTATCTCAGCCTCAGAGCAAGGCTCTCTCAAATATGGGTGAATCGCTGGACAATCCTCCTCATCCTGGTCCTGGTCCGAGTTATGATCCTCATCGTTGACCTTAAAGAAAATGTCGGAGATGCCAAAGTCAAAGCCCTATCCGCCTGTACCAAAGTGGAAGATGTTGGCAGCGCCATGGCCTCCATGCCTCATTATCTCTCTAGGGGCGTGAACGAACTTGCAGCTTCTGGAATCGAGAAGTCAGTTGACGCCATGGTGTACTTGCTCGACCTGATCCTTGTCGGCGTGAAGAACATGATCGTGTTCTACATCAACTTTCTAACTGCCACTTACGTGTGCCTTATTACCGCCATGGTCCACGGAAGTCTGGATGTTGTTGCCGATGTCACTGAAGGAGCAACTGAAAAGTTCAACAGCGTGATTGACAAGGCTGTGGACAAAATAGAAAGTCTCTCCAAGGAACTTGAAGATGGCATTAACAAGGTCACCAAGGGAATTGAAGACTCTGTCTTTGGAGACCTTGTTCCCGATATCCCCAAGGTTGACTTCTCCAGCCCCGTCAAGGAACTCAAGGACTTTGACATCAAGTCCGAAGATTTCGCCAAGGATGTCCGTAAATTGGAAGATGATCTCCCTGACTTCCGAGAAGTCCAGAACTTGACAGAGCAAGCCATCTCGATTCCGTTCGACTTCGTCCGCAAAGCCCTCAACGAGACCTACGGCAATTACAAATTCGATCGAGATGTCTTCCCTCTCGCCCAGAAGAAGAAGCTGACCTTCTGTTCTGAGAACACTGCTCTCAACGATTTCTTCAACAACCTATTCGAACTTATCCACAAAGCTCGAACCATCTTCATCGCTGTCTTGATTATTCTCGCTCTGGCCGCCATTGTTCCCATGGCCTGGCTTGAGATCAGACGCTGGCGGCGACAACAGCATCATGCTCGTCTTATTGCTCAAAACTTGTATGACCCTATGGACATTGTCTACATTGCGTCTCGACCCATGACGGCTACTGCGGGCATCAAGATCGCATCGCACTTCAAGGGCAAGCGACAGATTCTTGTACGATGGCTGATCGCTTATGCCACGTCCGTCCCAGCCCTCTTCATCCTGTCTCTTGCCATCGCTGGCTTCTTCTCTTGCTTTTGCCAGTGGCTTCTTCTCAAGGCGATCAGAGACCAAGTGCCTGCCCTCGCAGGTCAAGTTGGCGCATTTGCTGACGATGTTGTTGAGAACCTCGAAAGCGTTTCGGCTGAATGGGCCCATGACGCCAACGGCGTGATTACGAGTTTCAACAGTGAAATTAACAACGACGTCCTCGGCTATGTTACCAACGCCACGGATGCTGTGAACGACACTCTCAACACATTTCTTGATACCATGAATGATGGGCTTGACACTGTCTTCAAGGGAACCATCCTTCTTGACCCTATCAAGACAGTCATTCACTGTGTTATCGGCATCAAGATCGAGAGCGTGCAAAAGGGACTCACCTGGGTTCATGACCACGCCCAAGTCAACTTCCCACTCTTCGAAAACAATACCTTCAGCGAGGGTGCGAAGGACTCGGTTGAAGGTGACTCGGAGCTTAACACGTTCCTGGCATCCCCGTCGTCCGCCACTACTGATGAGGTCACAGGGGCTGTCAAGGCAGTTACAGATTGGCTTCACGGGAAGCTGATCCAAGATGCTCTTATCTCTACCGGTATCCTTCTAGTGTATGTACTTGTTGTCCTTATTGGCACAGTCTGGACACTTGTCGGCATGGTCTCACCGGACAAGGGCCGCGCCGAAGGTGGTATGCGCTATACTGGAGACAACAGACCGGGCTTTAGTCCTCGTGTCGGACACCATGATCCCGCCAATCCCGATGGCGCAACACACTTTCCTCGTTTTGGGTCCTCCTCTGGCGAGATAGATCATTACAGAGAAGATGCTCCCAGGCATGACGAGAAGTTCATGTCTGGTGCGACAGGGGCCCGTGCTACACAGGTGGACGGCCACCAAAGAAGCAGCTCCTACGGCTACCTAGACACGGCAAGTGGCAAATACTAGGAGTGTTGGAGCCCGATAGCCAGTTGAAGGATGATTTTCCCTGCAGTTTCTTTTTTATTACTCTGGCCCTGGCTGGACCCGCGCCGAGAGAGACGATCCTTTTTAACTGCATGAAGCGATGACTACACGGAAGGCGTTGGTATAATGTATCTTGGACATGGAGGCAACTCAAATTTATTTCATATGTTTCTCAGTTGATATCCCGAAGGGGAAAAAAAAGGTATTGGCCGTTGGATACTTGGTTCATGTTTCGTGTCCAAGGAATAGTCTTGAGTCTGGTTCGTGTTCTACATTGTTTGTGGTCATGATTTCAACCAGATTGTTTCTAGATCAGACTGACACATAGTAACAACAAATTGAAGGCTACAATTGTAAATCTCATGGCTTAGTGATGGTGACATAACGCGCGCCTGTGAATGCATGGTTATTGTGACTGTATAACGATGTGTAGACTTCCTCTGATGGGGGAAAGCTTGTTCTGTTTCTGGTCGAAAGAGGTTATTCCTGATACTAATTCAGCCCTACATGTGGTTCTTTGTTACAAGCTGCTTGGCGCCGGAGTTACTCAACAAAGAGACTCCCTCGTATGTGCCTTAGTGTTGGTACCTAGGTATGCATGATGACTGCAGCAGAGTGAATGCTAGAGAATACCCAATGGTTAGTGTCCGTAACTGCTTACATAGAGAGGAGTACGAGATATGTCACACGATTCAGATGCCATGATGCAGGACCCTGAAATTGCAACCAAAGCTCCATCCAATGTTATGTTGATTGATTACCCAATTAGGGAATTCCGGAGCCGAAGTGGGTGCTATGATGCTTGATGCAGGGCGGAGTGTGGGCGGAATATGCACCTGCGGGCGACTTGCATGAGCGGGAAGGAGCTAACGAGTCTAGCGAGTCCAGAGGCACAATTGCAGGTAGCGGAACTCGTTCTTCCGGAATCGGTGGCGGAGAATGAGAATGCAGACAAACAACCCTCGCCTCAACTTTCTTTCTCTTTTCTTTAAAGATCTCCACGTCCTCCCTAGGAATCTCCTCTCTTCAATCTCTACATCATTTCTAGGACCAGAGTCGATAATCAATTCACCATGGACGCTATCAAAGAGACCTTCAGGCGCTGCAAGGAGCAGAACAGGGTCAGTACACCAAATTCTCGTCATGACTGCCCCTCCGCGGGGTAAAACGGCGAGAATGCCAACTTTGACTGCAAGAACAAGTAAACTGACAATGACTCTTCTCTTTCAAACAGTCTGCGCTGGTAACATATGTCACTGCTGGCTACCCCAAGCCTGAGGACACACCCAGCATCCTCCTGGCTCTCGAGAAGGGTGGCGCCGGTAAGTCTTCCTCGGCTCAATGACGCTTGTGAACTGTACTAACCGAGTCGCAACTCTAGACGTTATCGAAGTCGGTGCGCCGTTCACCGACCCAATTGCCGACGGCCCTACTATCCAGACTGCCAACACGGTTCGTACAGTACCAGTCGCTTTGATTAGACAGGAATTGACTGGTTTAGATCGCCCTCGAGAATGGCGTCACAATCGAGTCCACATTGGCGATGGTGAAGGAGGCCCGGTCTCGCGGTCTCAAGGCCCCCGTCATGCTTATGGGTTACTACAACCCTCTCCTAAGCTACGGCGAGGAGAGGCTGCTCCAAGACTGCCACTCCTCTGGTATCAATGGTTTCATCGTCGTCGACTTGCCTCCCGAGGAGGCTATTTCTTTCCGAAAGCTCTGCAACAAGGGCCGGTGGGTCAAAACACCCAAATCGACCAGAGTACAATACTGATTACGTACATAGTCTCTCATATGTTCCTCTTATCGCCCCTGCTACATCAGATACCCGAATGAAGATTCTCTGCCAGCTCGCCGATTCATTCATCTACGTCGTCTCTCGTATGGGCGTCACCGGCGCCACCGGCACTCTAAACGCGAATCTTCCCGACCTTCTGGATCGAGTGAAGAAGTACAGCGGCAACAAGCCCGCTGCTGTCGGTTTCGGTGTCAGCACTCGAGAGCATTTCCTAAGTGTCGCTACTTTGTCAGACGGTGTCGTCGTCGGCAGTCAGATCATCACCACCATTAAGAACGCCGCTCCTGGCCAGGCTCTTGCCGATGTCGAGAAGTACTGTGCCTACCTATCAGGCCGCGATTCCGATGAGAACACGAGAGAGGTCGGTCTAGTTGAGGCTGTTGCTGGGGCTAAGGAGCCCAGCGGCGAGAATGTTACCGTCAGTGGTACCGTCACAGATGCCGATATCACTGCTGAGGAGGACAGCGCCCTGGTTGCTCAGCTCGCTGCTCTTCACGGCAAGATCCCCGAACGATTTGGCGAGTTCGGTGGTCAGTACGTTCCTGAGAGTCTGATGGACTGCTTGTCACAACTGGAGGATGGATTCAATGCGATTAAGGACGATCCTTCTTTCTGGGAGGAATACCGATCCTACTACGAGTACATGGGGCGACCCGGCCACTTGCACTTGGCTGAGCGACTCACTGAGCACGCTGGTGGTGCCAACATCTGGCTCAAGCGTGAGGATCTGAACCACACTGGTAGTCACAAGATCAACAACGCTCTGGGACAGCTTCTCCTTGCTCGGAGACTCGGAAAGAAGCGTATTATCGCTGAGACTGGTGCTGGTCAGCACGGTGTTGCTACCGCTACCGTTTGTGCCAAGTTCGGCATGGAGTGCACAGTTTACATGGGAGCTGTAAGTCAAGCCTATCCGCTGATCTAGATATCACCACTAATGCATTGAATAGGAGGACGTCCGACGACAGGCCCTCAACGTTTTCCGTATGCGACTTCTCGGCGCCAAGGTTGTTGCTGTCGAAGCTGGCAGCAAAACTCTTCGAGACGCTGTCAACGAGGCCCTCCGCGCTTGGGTCGTTGACTTGGACACCACCCATTACATCATCGGTTCTGCGATCGGACCTCACCCCTTCCCCACCATTGTCCGAACCTTCCAGTCAGTGATTGGTAACGAGACCAAGCAACAAATGCTCGAGAAGCGAGGCAAGCTTCCCGATGCTGTTGTGGCCTGTGTTGGCGGTGGCAGCAACGCTGTCGGCATGTTCTACCCCTTCGAGAATGAGCCTACTGTCAAGCTTCTGGGTGTTGAAGCAGGTGGTGATGGTGTTGACACCGCCAGACATAGTGCCACTCTCACTGGTGGCTCCAAGGGTGTCTTGCATGGTGTGAGGACATATGTTCTCCAGGACAAGCACGGCCAAATCACGGAGACACATTCCGTTTCCGCTGGTCTCGATTACCCCGGTGTCGGCCCTGAGCTGAGCTCTTGGAAGGACAACGAGCGAGCCAAGTTCGTTGCTGCCACTGATGCTGAGGCATTCCTTGGTTTCAAGCTCATGAGTCAGCTCGAGGGTATCATTCCTGCTCTGGAGACTGCTCACGGTATCTTCGGTGCCATTGAGCTTGCCAAGACAATGGAGAAGGGCGAGGATCTTGTCATCTGCCTGAGCGGCCGTGGTGACAAGGACGTGCAGAGCGTCGCTGAGGAGCTGCCCAAGTTGGGCCCTAAGATTGGCTGGGATCTTCGTTTCTAAATTAAAAGTGATACCATGTTTGGATTATGTAGCAACCATTGAAATGATAGCATGAACAAAAAAGTCTTTTTCTTTTCTCTATCGTGGCTCTGGCGGGTTGGTGATACAAAGGCTGGAAGGCGTTGAAAATGGAGGGTTTTGATACATATTATACATGAGATATTTTACACCGTAATCTTTTGCTGGCCTTGTGTCTTTCTGGCTTCCATCTCTGCATCGAGCTCCTTGAATAACAGGGCCTCGTCCTCGTCTGACAGCTCTTGAATGCCCTCCAAATCAGCCAGATCCTCGTCACCCAACACAAACTCCTGCGCTACAAGTTCGCCCAGCGTCGCTTGACTACGCTTGCTCAAGGGCCCCGGAGTAGCGAAATCGAGCGCATACTGGATAATATCGTCCCGGTCCTCAATCTCCTTGGGCGGCATGCCCAAAGCAATACGCTCCTCATTGAACCGCTTCTGAATATCCTTGGATTGCATGAGTAGCCACCTCAAGTTCCAGCCGCCAGGGCCAAGCTCCTTTATTCTGGCGGGCTTGCTCTTGAGAAGATATTCCTGGAGACCACCCTCTCGTCGAATGGTCTTGAGAACTCGGAGTGTGAGGCGGGTCTTGACGTTGGCTTGTATGGCGGGCAGCCTGAAGACCTTGACGTGGACGTTTGGACGCCAAAATCGACGGGCCTTGTTGTTGTACTTTTCCGCAACAGTGTTGCCGAAACGAATCCTCGCTGAGCCGTATAGACCCTTGTTGGATTGCTTGTAGACTCTTCGCTCGCCATAGGGGTATGGGGGGATAAGACGGTTGGGTAGAAGATGTGACTTGATCGTCTTGGTCTGCTGAGGCAGAGTTGTGCTGAATAGTCGAGCGGGAGTCGCTGTCGATGATGAGGCCAGGGCCCTCAGAGCCGGCCGAGCGGGGGCCCAGGACGCCATGATATTCGTTATCGAGTCTCGGAGTGTGATTTCCCGGTCAGATACGAGACATTGGTCTTCAATTGACGTCGAGGCGGGCGGAGATTTTCGAGCGCGGAGTGCCCCCTTCGAGATGCGCTGATCGTCGACAATACCGATGACCTTTTGGAGTTGAGATTTTTGGGCTGTCGTTGTTCGGAGGGGCGTGATGTTCCGGCGCCGAAGACATGGGCAGCTTAAACTTGAGGGAATTGCCCAATCAGGTGATTTCGTGGTGTCTTCGCGATGGGATCCACTACAGCTTCACTATCAACAAAGCAAACATTGAGTATTCGTCGACAGCGGGATCTGATCTGATATACGATGGCCATGTTTCCTCCTGTGGAAGACTCTGTTCTTCAGAATAATCCTGATTTTTTGAATCTCTATAATAAACTCACAAATCTTGTACTTAATCCTGATGGAACGACTAAGCAGGACCCTAGAGCTAAAGAGCGGGCTGCAGTTCGAGAGGTGAGACTACCCCATGATTGTTGTGCCAATAAAGATGTTTTAAGCTGACTTAAGGCATAGGAACTCAACCGCAGGCGCCTTGTCTGCGCAAAACAGCATCTCTTAACTCGCGCCATCTCATCGGCAACTCCATCAAGCACACCGCCCGCAACAAGAGCTTCTTCCCGCCTAAGAGCACCTCAAAATCAACAACCTACAGAGTCAAGATCGCAATTGAAGCAACAGTCTTCGCTTCCAGAGCCTCTACTGGATCTTCTTCTCCTTCTTCCTCAACTTCTCGACCCCAACAATCCGCCTCTTCCTCAGGATACCCTCCAGCTCCTATTCGCCCATCCTCCCCTTTCAGACCTAGAGACTCTGCTTCCAGCTCTTGCGCCAGTCATCGCATCGAATTTACGGACATGGGCATTAGGTCTTGCACGGATCGCTCATCCGTCTACGAATCCATCCTTTCTTCATCGACATATTGCTTCGCTACCAGCCACCCTCACGTCCTGGCGTTCTGACCTCGCAGCTGCGGAAGCAGATCTGAGGACTCACCGGTTACGCTCCCTGGCCGCGTTGACAACTCTTCTCCAGTCCGCAAGCAATGCTCTGGGTCTTCTCGTCCGCGCTCTTGAAGTAAAGCACGGCGTTGTAGCCCGCAGTCTTGAGCTCCGCGCCGCAGATGTCGCCCTTCAAGCTCGTCGTCACGATGCGGATGCTGCTATAGCCGCCGCCTCTGTGCGCCGCGCGGTCTACACACCCGAAGCAATTGCTGCTCTAAAGAACTATGGCGCGCATTTGCGCGATGCTAGAATGCGAGGCGAGGAACGCATTCGCGGTCTACAGGCTGAGTTGGGAGAGTACGGCGTCGGTGTTGATGGCGGAGAGACAAAGGAGAGGAAAATGAGGGAGATGTCGAGGGTGTATCGGGACATGGCGAGACAAATGGATGAAGTGAAAAGAGACCTGGACCGACTGAACCAGGGTTAACAAGAGGTGGTCATTGTCAGACACAATGTGTTTCAGTCTATTCACGCTGTATGAAAGATAATGATGGCACAAGAGCTGCGCGAATGGCCAGCATAACTTAGACCCAATACCTAATTAGATCGAATGCATATATTTTCACATTTTATACTCAGTGTAAGGCGCTGGAGAGGTAGCAAACGCATGGGACGTCTTCTATATAGGTTACTCGTACATGTATTTTCAAGTTCTCTTCATCTCGTCATTACTTCTCCAAGTCCATACTAGACTTGGACCCTAGACTCGGGGTATTTTCAAATCCATCTGCCCCAACAGCTTTCATGGTCGTAGCTGTCTTTTTGGCATCCAAGAAATCGCTTTTCAAAGCAATGTGATCACTGGGTGCACATCCTTCTCATTTCATGCTCTAGTCATTTCGTATTTAACCCTTGACCTTGTAGATGGCCTCAGCAAGACGACCAACGTTCTCAGAAGTGATACCGGCAACAGAGATACGGCCGTCCTTGGTAGCGTAGACGGAGAACTCCTCAGCGAGGCGAGTCATCTCATCAGCAGTCAGTCCGGTGTAGGCAAACATGCCGATCTGGCTGGTGATGTGAGACCAGTCGTGCTTGGAGCCGAGCTTCTCAAGGTTCTCCTTGAGGAGGGCACGCATGGTGATGATGCGGTCAGCCATCTGCTTTACCTCACCGAGCCACTGCTTGTAGAGAGTAGGGCTGTTGAGGATCTCGGAGGCGATGCGGGCACCGTGGATGGGAGGGTTGGAGTACAGAGGTCGGATGATGATCTTGAGCTGAGAGTCGACACGCTTCTTCTCCTCGGCATCGGCACAGACGAGGGAGAAGGCACCAATACGCTCACCATAGAGACCCTACGAGATTGTTAGCTGGCCTTGTTCTTTCTTCACATGTAAATCTGTTTAGCGTACCATGTTCTTGGCAAAAGACTGGCACAGGGCAATGTTGTGGCCCTGCTCAACGAAGTAGCGGACAGCGAAGGCATCCTTGTCGGTGTCACCGCTGGCAAAGCCCTGGTAAGCCATATCGAAGAAGGCGAAGTGGCCCTTCTCCTTGACGACGTCAGAGATCTGCTTCCACTGCTCTTGGGTAGGGTCAACACCGGTAGGGTTGTGAGCGCAAGCGTGGAAGAGGAAGACACTGCCGTTGGGGGCACCCTTGACGTCAGCAATCAGACCCTCAAAGTCAAGGCCGATGGTCTTCTTGTCGTAGTAGCGGTACTGCTCGACCTCAAGACCGGCATGGTTGAAGACGGCCTTGTGATTAGCCCACGAGGGGGTAGGGATGTAGATCTTCTTCTCGCCAGGGAAGAACTTCTGGAGGAAAGCAGCACCGACACGGAGGGCACCGGTACCAGAGATGGTCTGGGTGATGGTGATGCGGTCAAGGGCGGGGTTGTTAGGGCCGTAGGCCAGCTTGGCGGCGGCGGGAGGGAACTCGGGAACACCAGTGATTCCGGCGTACTCCTTGTTCAACTTGGCATCGACGACCTTGAGCTCAGCCTCACGAACAGAGGGAAGAACGTAGGGCTTGCCAGCATCGTCACGGTAGGCACCGACACCTGTATGGGATTCGGATCAGAATGAGGTCGAGAAACAGCGGGAAACCTCCGCAATCGGATGGTGGGGGATGACATCGCAACATACCCAGGTTGATCTTCTTGCTGTTCTTGTCGGCCTTGAAGGCTTCAGTGATACCTGGAGAGAGAAGTTAATATCGATATTCACATGGTGGTGAAGCGATTTGTCTTTTGGCGCAAAACGCCCCGTATGCGGAGAAACGGAGCGCATCGCATAAAGCGGGCGTTGGACGTACCAAGAATGGCCTATACAGAACAAAACAAGCAATTGATTAGCAACAGAAGCTCGCGCAAAGTTCAGAAATGGCTGATTCAACTTACATCCTGTGAAAGGTTAGCATGAGGTCATGGAGGAGAAGTGCGCCAGCAGTGAGGGAGCTTCTTACAGGAGGACCTTGAGGAACGTTGGCCCAGTGAGAGGCAGCGCGAATGGCAACCAGGTTGAACTGAGCAGGACGGGCAGCCCGGCGGCTGGCAACTCGGAGAGTGGACAGCATTGTGAAGGTGATGATGAGGGATGGACTGATGACTGAGAGGAGGTTGAAGGAGGAGAAAGAGGAGGAAAATAATAATAAAAAAGCGTGGGAGGAGAAGTAGGATCACTTGAGGCGATCCTATCCTATGGCGGAGTGTGACTAGGTAAGGTAGGCAAAGCGTGGTGTCCAAACGTACATTTTGGCGATCGGGCCTCTTCGGAGCCGGGCTAGGGGAGCTGTTGTCCAATCAGACACTGGAGACTGGATCGAGACCCTTAATTTATGGGGGCTTCAAGCAGCTCCCACAGAATGAGCTCACCTTGATCAGGGCATTTCTCGGTGGGCTTCTGCTGCCCGTGAAATTCTAGTGGGGTTACCCCGGACATCGGCGTGTGAAAGAATGGCAGTCACAGGCGCCCAAGCCACAATATTTTGATCCTTCCCGGGGTGTTTCTCTCCATGGCCATGGGATCTATGGATATTTTAGTTGCCATGACATGACTCTTGGCTAGGGTTACGTGTAGACAAGAGTGACTCTTTAACGGTGAATGACACAGACTCTAGAACTGTGAGTCAAAAGGTAGGAGGAGAGTTGGCATTACCAGTATGTTTAAATATGAACTACCTTGCTCTATCCGCAGGTTAGTTAGTAGTTCTGTCAACTGCCATTTAGGCTCTATAGATAACACAATATGCCAAGTAGAGGATAATAATGTCAAGTCCTAGTGTAATATGTGAAACCCTCCCTGTTGTTTCTCCATGTCGTTCCTTCTTTCCTAAAGAAACGCCTCAAGCTGAGTGGTGCGCCTGAGGCGGTTCCAGGTTCTGTCTTTACCCTGTTGGGGTCTTGTTCCTTTTGCCCATCGTAATTCATTTCCAAGTAAACACAACAATGAGCATGGTCCACCAATTTATCCAGTCGAGTCGACAATATCGAATTGTCCCTTCTTAACATATCGAATGACGATGTTTTGTCACCAATTGCCTGCCGCTTCGGGATAGTATGATCTGAGTACTGTACGTACAGAAGCTGCCGCTTGTAACCCGGGATCTCGATGGATCCTTGTCAAGCAAATATGGATGGGCACATGCAGGACGGTTCAAAGCAGCTTGCACATGTCAAAAGCCCGTTTCATCCGCATTCGATCCATCACTACATAAGACCGGCATTTGATGATACTCTTTCCAACAGCCCGTACGAGCTTTCTTATACATACTCTTCAGCGATAGTTTCCGTCCACAGAGCACACCAACACTGGTACAACCCCATATATCTGCTGAGATCAGCTTATATATGAGGCCATACCGAGAAAGGAGCGAGAAAAGAAAAGAAAGCTCCCATCAACCGCCGGCAACCGAATCCGACCCTGACCTGTTTCCAATGACTGTCGATTTATTCTCCAGCTGTCCGGTCGACTCCGGCCTCTTCACCGCGCGTCCCATTCTGGGTCTTCCGCTGGGCCTGTCTGTAGCAGCGGGTCCGCTCTTAGGGTACGGACAGGACAGCGCCCTTTGAATCGACGCCCATTGTCTCTCCGCTTGTCCAGATTCCGCTCCCACTACTCCGTACTGTCTCCATGCTCACTTTAGCCCTGACTGCGTGCGTCACCGAGCCCATGCTTCGGGTACCGGGCTCTACCGTTATGGAATCCACAAACACGCGCATTTCCCATGCACCGGTTCCGTCCTCGTGACCGGCCCGGTCCCGTGTATTCTGCAACTGCAGTACATATGCCGTTGCTGAACCATGCAAGCCTCAGGATGCGGTATATACTATATTTACAGAAACCCACAAGGTAGTTGGGCGCAGAAACGTCGATTGGTCTATGAGAGTGGCCATCCGAACATTTCAAACTGAAATTACCAAAACGTGGGGGCTTCAAACACTGGTCATAGTCTCGCCAAAAGAAACACAGTATCCAAGGGAATATCATTAAGTCAATCATTATGACGCCTTCAACCAAATTGCATACTGGAGCCTCCCATTTTTTGCAACTACATTTTGCAAGTCTATAGGATATGGAGCTTACTCCTAAACGCCAACGCCTGTGTGATCCAAGTGCCAAGGCATATGTCAATGCCGACTAAGATCCGAGACATCCCCTTACCAAGATCTCTGCATCTTGCATGTGGCGCATTCCAGCTCAATACGTGATACTTTGCTGGGATATTTGCGACATCAGGGTACAATCATCTCATCAACGTATTCATCTTTTGCCCCGGAGCAAGAGTGCATAGGAAGCTGAGCAGTTACAATCTGCCAACCTATGCTTTGTCGTGGACCTTCTCAGAGGGCGTGTCCGCGAGTTCTTCGTACCGATTCATGACATTCTCCTCCACGGTCTCATGGAATACATCCACCTCAGTAGACGCGAACTTCCTTGCGCTAATGCCTCGCTCAAAAAGCACGTCGAGCTCCGCAAATGTGCGCCCGCTTGGCTCTGGTAGGCGGAAGAAGGTGTAGATGATACACAAGAAACAAATACCACCCTATTGTTCTCGTCAGTAACGAGGCGTATGTGTTATGGAGTGGTGGAGTGGCTCTTACCCAGAAGAATCCCGCATAATTACCCCAGTCCCAGGCTGTGGGGTTGAGCATATAAGGAGTCAAAACGCTGTTGATGATGCCCACAACGTTGCTGTAGTCAAATCTGGTTAGCTCTCAGTAACAACAGTTCGGTCATGGCTGAACGCCAACTGACGACATCATCCCCTGGCTTTTGCAATATTCGTGACTTACTAGAGGTTACGTCCAAGAACAACTGTCTTGATCTGCAAACGCCGGGACGACAGTTCTCCCACAAGAGAATAGCATACAGTTCCAATGGTCAACTGGTAGAACAGCGCCCATACAATCATCATACAGCCTGTGGCGAGCGATGATTGGCTTCGATGAGCCTCGGGCACTAGACCAAGGAAACCCATGATGAGCAGCATGGAACAAAGACCGCAGAGACCATAGAGAACCAAGGATCGTCTGCCAATACCCAAAGTCATAAGACCCCAAGCACCAAAAACTCCGGCCATATTGATACCGTACTGGCCCAGGGCAAATGAATATGCCTTGTCGGCTGATAGTCCAGCCTGTTCAAGGAAGTAGGTGGAATAGTTGGAGAATGAATTGCCGCTCAGATTCTGAATGGCCCAGATCATGCATACGATCTCGGTACGGCGAAGGTCTGTGCCCTTGAAGCAGTCCCAGTAACTTGCACCTGATGTGATCTTCTCTTCAAGGGCAGTTGTATGTACCATCATGGCGATAGTTTCGTCAGCGTCAAAGTCAGTCTCGCGATCGAGACTGGTCAAGCGAAGCAATGCCTCCTTAGCATCCTGGGTACGACCTCTCCGGACCAGCCACCATGGCGATTCGGGCGCAAAAAAGATGCCAACGAGGAGTGGCAAGGGCCATATCCACTGGAGAGCATATGGAATGCGGTACGCCCATTCATCGATGCGCTTGAGCATGGCGTGGATGACGCCTATGCCGATCTCCTGGCCAAGACCCCAGCAGAAGTTGACATACGTCGTCAAGTACCCACGCAGAGCAACTGGACAAACCTCAGATGCATAGGTGATGGTCAGTGTTTGGAAGATACCCCACGGGATACCACACAGTATTTCAGCAACCAGCAGAGTCTGAACGTTCTGGGCGGTAAAGAAGATGGTTGTGAAGCCAGCTACACAGGCGAGACAGGCCATGACAGTGTAACGATAACCAAATCGTTCAGAGATCCAGCCGTTGATAAAAAGACCAATGATCTCGCCACAATGGGCTCCCTATGAATTGTTGATGAGCGAGTACACCGAGAACTTGTGGGCAGATGGCTTACGTTACTCAGACCAGCTTGCCACGCAGCTGGTACCTGATATTCTCCATCATCACCAAGGACGCCATACTTCTTGTTGAACTGCGGGAAGGCATCTGGTAGCAGGTGTTAGTGAGATGAAACTCTAGCTTCGCTCAGTATCAATGCTGGCTCCGCACACCAGGCACCTGATTGCGGTCGCACACGGACAGCCAGGGGTCGGTCAACACATACAAAAGTTATTGACGAGAGAGATGTCATAGCCCTCCATTACAATACATGTGGAGATGAGGATACTCCAGAAAATGGCCTTGGGATAGAGCTTGATGCCCTGGCGGAGGGTCATGGTACGCTCCTTGTGGGCAGCCGAACGGGCATGCTCGACGATGTTGATATGCGTCTTACTGGGGTCGGTATTATCCTCAGCGGCCGAGTCCACGGCGGCCGTGTTTTCGGGGGTGTCCTTCGGAGGCGGGGCCGTTGCCGGGGCCGGCGTCACCACGTCTTGTTCGCTCGCCATAACTTCAGCTTCCTGAGCCTGGTTGTGAAGATGGGCTTATAAGCCAACCAACACTAGACCTACAAAGCTGAAGACGACTATTGGAGAGCACTGCAGCGGACGGAGAGGGGCCAAGCAAATAATCAAAACTTGCCCAAATACGCTTGATGAGGTGATGGAGGAGGAGCAACGTCGAAACGAAGTCATACAAATGTAAAGTTCAACGTGTGTAGGAAAGGTGACACTTCAAATGGACCACAATAAGACACAACCAAACAACCGAGAATCCGTGGCGACAGCGATAATAGCCACTCTTTACTCACACACGACCTGCAACAGTACGTAACAGAAACAGAGAACAAGCAGAGCAGAGCAAAGCAGACAGAGAGAGAACACAAGAAGAGAGAAAGTCTGATGGAGTCCGAGGGGGACCTTTTTCAGGTAAAAATGGATCCAAACGTCAACAGCTTTTATTCTAGGGGCGGATGGTCGGATCAAAGCGGGACGAGCCATGCCAGACCAAGTATGGCAGAATCATTGAATAATGGAGTGCGACTCGAGAGTCTGGAGCTCGCAATTTCTCCCTGTGGTCGTTGCATTTGCTAACAGATTGTCAGGGAGCTTGTGAGGCCACAGGCCAATGGCGCTTGTCGAGGAACATTATCTCTCAAGCCCATCCTTGCTATTTTCAAGTGGGCCGACTGCTCTTTTAACCGCAGGAAGAAACCTCACGGTTCATGGCAGATCTGGTTCATTCTGATATCGAAAGAAGCAATGGTTGAATCATAAGACCCCTCCCTATACATGCTGCCACTGTTGCGTCCTTGATACACTCACTGCCTCACTACAAGCAGAACGCCGATCATTGTTAAACAATGGCATTCAAGCTTATCTTTTCGAAAGTTACCCAGGGTGCGGAGCCTCAACTTGGCTAACCCTATTTGACTCCAATGCCCAGAGCTAGAACAATCGGCAGCCATTTAGCGCCATTAGAACTTGCGAGCCCCTGTAACTGCCAGGATAATTGGGTAACTCTTTCAACGTCCGTGGTAGGGCCGACAAAGCTTCACCGTTCATTTCATCCCTCGCTCAGTGGCGAGGGCGAATTTGCCGATTATCTTCATGGTATTAGTTGAAGTGCCGTGGAAGACACCAAATTTGTGTCGTCAAATCATCATTTGAGGCCAAGCAATAGCTATTACTAACCTACATATATACCAGCTTCAATTCGTGAGGTGGGGGTTGGTCCAAAATACGAAAGGAAAACACTCCTTGACCCCAATTGATACTGCAAGTCTTGATGATCTCCCAGTCAGCTATGATCCGATAAAGCCAAGACTTCAAAGTCCAGGCCAGCCTATAGCGAAACACAGTTGATCTTGAAACTCATACACATGCCAGGGTGGGACTGCTCTGAGCCACTATGTACCTGATCACGATAGCTCGTGCGGGGGCCATAGTTGATCTATAAATCTACCAGCCATCTGGGGAACAGGCGGCGACTTGCATGGGAATCAAGTGTTTGGGTTTTCTTACGTTATGAGTCAGGTTTGTGTTGCAGTTGTTGAGTACTGATGTGGCGTGGTGTGGTGTGGTGTGGTATGGTGATGCAGCTCTCACATACAATGCTACTGATGACAATCGATATGCCATGCTTCGTTTGACTACTGGCCTCAATTCTTCTTCCACACGTCTCTCCACCACTCCTTTAGCCCATATGCTTTCTCCTGTGCTTCAACATGGACCTTGACATCGCCCCCTCCAGTCAATGCCTCTAATAAACCCGTCTGTTTGCCCGTTAGACCCCCTCCTCCCAGACTCCTGGCTTTTCCGCCCGTCGCACGCTCCTGAATCTCTCGAGCCACTGTAGGCGCAACTTCAGCAAAGCACGCTTTGAGTTCTCGCTCGAGTGAAAAGTACGGCTTCTTTGCTAGATCCGGCGCCATCAGGTTATAGCTTCGTGTCAGGGCGTTAAGACGCTCAATCGACAGCTTGAGATATGCCGCTTCAGTTTGTTCCCACGCTGAATCTCGAAATGGCCGTCCAACCACCGGCGAGGCAGCCTTGATCTCTTCCACTTGTCCATCAGCGTTCTTCCGTATAATTGGGTTGTGCACCTCTTCTGCTGCAGCGTATTCTTCTGCTCTTCGAATCTGCTCTTGTAATGATCCTCCCCGTGAAGCGATCATCCTCGCAGCAAAGCGTCGCCAGTCGTTCCGTAGTCGAGCTCTAAAGATGCCTAGCTCTTTGGCAACCTCCTGTTGTTTCTCAATCCAGGGTGGGACAATATCCTGTCTTTGAATCATTTTGTTCATGATATACTCCGTCGTGTCGATGAAGGGGTTATCAGCGCGAGCGTCACGCTCAATTCCCTTTCCGCGGGGGATATTCTTGAACTGTCCTCTCGCAATAGCGTTCTCGATGCGTTCATTCGCCAGTGCTGCGAGACCCGTGATAGAGTTTGGTAACGCTCGGGCTCCGGGCTCAAACCTCTCCCTCAGCTCTTTTCTCCAAGCCTCTTTTTCATCTTCACTCATACCATTTTTGGCTTGTTGGCCACCCATTCCGACGTAGGTGTTCACCTTATCCCTCGCTTTGGCGACTTTCTCTCCGGCTGATCGCCTTGGTTGCTTCTGTAGTCGCATATCAACCGGAAAAGGTTGGAACTTGCCCCTTAGGCCTGTGGCAAGAGGTTTCTTTGCATCATCGAGCATTCGAAGTACCGTGTCTGCAGTGCCCTCTTCTCCAGTCCACGCCTGCGTGGAGGCGATGTGCCGTGTTCCCTCGCCTGCTGTCAATGAGAGACCGGCCGCGGCAAAGGCGTTGGCATTTTCAGATTTGAAATTTGCATCTGCAATTTTGTTCAACAGTCTTTCCTTGAGCTCTTCCGAGAAACCGGCATCCTCAACGGCCCTACGTCCGGCTCTTCCACCGGTAAAGAGGGCTTCCTCTGTAGCTTCTTCCAGCCGTCGAGCCAAGGGTCCCAGCTCCTTCTCGACATTATTTTCATGACTCTCTTGTTCGGCTTCCTTTGCAGTTTTGTCTTGTTGTTGATCCTCCGTCTTGGGTGCACCAGCTTGCGTTGAATATTGAGCTGGTAGCAATGTTCTGGGTTGGCGAGAGACTTGTAGGCAACACCGACATACAAAGGGCACCCGACGTATAGACACAGACATTTTGTGAGCCTCACAAATCTAGAAGAGACTAAGTTGAAGTCCAGTGCGAAATTGAGAATGGTGAAAGAGTATGAACTTGTAATGACGGTAATGAAGTTGATCAGTTGAGATTAGTCAGCCAGTCACCCTATACATCTCATCATCGCCACTTCAGCCATCAACATATCATAAATTTGACTTGGAATAACTATCTCTAGTAAAGTCCTTCATCTTTAGGAAAGTACCTATATGTGCTCATACTATTGAATAGTTCGAATTGTCTTGCCGTGTAAAGACTCCGCCAGATATAAGCACCAAAAATGATCCTCTAACCTCGATTCACCACCAACTCAGGCTCAGCCTAGAAAAAATGATTGAAAGCAATAGCGAGTAGAAGGGCAAATACTGAGCCAACTGGCGGCCTCGTATGAAACGCAAAGTCTTCTTCATCCCCTTTCTTCTCTTCGCCGTGAGGATCATCTCGGGGCTCTCCATCGGGAGTGTTCGCCCTGACAATCCAAGTACTGCTGCTATTGCCGTGAAGTTCACCACTCGCAAGATTAACTGTGGCTGTTGAGCCGAGGATTTTACCACTTTTACTTACACCGACAGCCCGTGCGGATCTAGGAAGTGGCAATGCCTCCAAGAGGATTTCTGTTTCAAAGCCAAATCGAGATGAATTTGCGAGGAGTCTCTCAGAAGAAGTGGCGTTCTTGTCATCTTCACCAGCGTACTACTGAAGAGTCAGTAACAGTCACAAGCAAGAGGTGTGTCTGAACACACCACTTCCCATCGGTCAACCTGAGTATCGCCGTTCCAAGACACATAAATGGTAGTGTTTGTCGCCTCATTCCCTGGAAGCGCGGAAGCGATGGAAGGACCCCATGGAGGTCGGCCAATCCATTCCATCTTCCACGCGCGATACACAGACATATCAAGATCGGGATCACCGTCAGTTGCATGTGGGATAACTCCTCGCTGAATATCCATGACAACTTCACCATTGGACGTATGCTCTGTGATCCCTGGGTTCGCTCCCCAGCCGATAAGGAAGTTGCCATTGTCAAGGCCCTGGACGCTGCCCCCTGAGCCCGAGGAGATCTTCTGAGGATGGTAAAATTCATGCAAAAGCCTGACTGTCATTTCCTCATAGTCGAGTTCCACAACAACGCCACGAGAACAATTGTCTCCGCTACATGATCCGCTTGTGGTGACTTGGTTGTCGAAGAAACTGATTTGACTCTCATTGCCCTGGACAAATTTTGCGTTATATTGATTTGCGAAGTTGGTTGCATTGCCGCCACTGAGGTCCTTGAATTGGTTGCGCTTTCCTCCGAGGACCCATCGTGGGTTCAGACTATCTGCTTGGAGGAGGATGATCGCCGAAAGACTCCTTGATGACACCAGGTAATGACCTTTCGAGGTCTGCTCCTGGTCAGTACCTGGAAGGTTGAGAAACCAAGAAGGGGGCTCATACCTTCGACACGCTGTCTATGTGAAACCAGTCGAAGCCATCACCATGCATGAACGTCTTTTTGGGACTGTATTTGACCAGAGTGTCGGTCAGGTTGACGTGCGTGAAGGACCTCCACACGTTGGTAACCCTGTTGGTTTCGAGCTCGACTTCTTGAAAGATAGAGTCGCTCAGCCAACCATCCATTTCACCCCCAAGAGCAGTCAAGTTGAATCTGACATCCTGGACAGCGGTCATCAGAGCCGTGCCCCCCTGAGTTGTGAACTCGAACTCATGGATACTGCCCTGTGTAGTCCCCAGGTCCTCGATCTCGACTGTCCATTTCTTCTGGTAGTTGGCATCAAAGGCATGACAGCGGCCGCCCTCAATGAAAGTGAGATATTTGCCCCCGCTCTTCACTTGAGCACGAGCATCGAATGTCTTGGCGTATGAAATATCAGCATATATAAGGCTGAGATCTTTGCTGGAGAAGATAGCAGGTCCCGATTTGTCGCCATGTTCCATTGTCAAGAAGAGAAACCCCGAAGAATCGACAAGATTGGGGCTGAAGGTACTGATTTGGAAGACAGGGGCTACTACATCCGAGGACTTGAATTCCTGTGTAGGAAATTGACCGAGGAAGCCCTTATTGTATGCCTTCAAGTCATTTACAGGAGCGTCATCTGCGAGAGAGGGAGTAGCTAACGAAGCAAGCGTCGCGACTTTCACCAAAAACGAAAGCATTTTTTAGGAGGCAAAAAGAGTGAGAAACAGAAAGGAGAAAGAGATGGCTTAGAGAGGAGTTGCGAACAACGAAGCGAATGACGAGAGCTCCAAGAAAACTCCAAAAGTGCTCCAAAGACGAAATTTCGAGAGAGTGTAGAAGGGAAGAGGATCGATCGTTGATATTTGTCGGTGTAGGACGAGAGTTTCAAAAGCCTCTCACAAGAAACGATGGAGTGAAGACGACATGAGATTTGCCGTTACCCCAAGGCAGTTGCACTGAACAGTTTCGTGCCTGCCCTTTCTGAGACGTGCAACTGTAGCCTAAATATGAGAGGCAGGCAAGAATCAAGACTTGTCCACGACTTCCTTCCTGTTACATCTAGATGAAAGGGAGGAACACTGAAGGAAGTACCCAAAGTATTTGCCATTGCATAAAGCGTCCCTTCCATCCATGAGGTAGGCACGCTGGAACCCAGACACCGTCGCAATAATAAAATGACTCATTCCTTTTTGTACGCTCTGTAATATCTCTCTGATGCTTGGTCTAGGTATGGCTGAGACTCTCATCGTCCATGATTATATACAAACAATAACAACACAAAAGCTACAAGTGCCTGTGTCTCCCATATATAGCTCCGCAACACCATCAATGACTTTTGTGCTCCTCCGTTCTGTTTTGTCCATGGCCTAGGCTCCTATTTCCGAGGGCCTACGGCTCGCACCGGTGTCTACTATGTATATCCAATCCCAATCCAAACTCCTCATGCCATGGTGTATCAGTTTGTTCCCTTTTCCGTTGGTCGTATCTAGTCATTCATAAAACAACAACAATGAATCATATCCTATATTCGCCCCCCTTCAAGAACTTCTCGTTTGAGAATCTCAATCTGGCCAGATTCACCGGTGCGTCGTCGTTCCATGACCCAGCGCGTAGCTCCACTATCTTCCTCTTTGACGTATGATATACTATCAGCTGAGCCTTTGTGTCGATGGCCCATACCCGGACGCTTCGGAGCTGAGCCTGGCTCAACCATACTGGCCCTGTTCGAAGTCTCCAGAGGGCTCACCATTGCCGACCCCGGCATGCCCTCAACATCGGATATCGGAGAGATAGGATTGTCAAAAGACTTTGATGGGAGTCTGCTAATGTTTAGAGGCGCTACCGGGACATCCCCTCTAACGCTGGTGTCGAGTTTGGCCAGTGTCGGGACAGGAGGAGGAGACAATGTCAAACCGGGAATGCCACCTGTCAAAGTCGGGCTTCCTGACGCGCTCACACTGTCCGAGTCATGGCTGATTGTGGACAGGACCGAATTCTTTCGAGTATGGAAGGTCGTTGGGCTCATGATACTCTGACCCCATGGTGAGCTTGATAGGTCACCCCTTTCTGACCGAGGAGACCCATTCTGGCTAGACACAAGACTGGCTTGAGAGCCACCCCAAGCCCTGGAACGAAGACGGAGCAGGGCAGACAATGTCATCTCGTCGCCACGATCACCCATCAGAGCAAGCTGGGCTAGACCAGGACTTTGCAGCGGTGTTCCACTGAAGCCGGGCATACCAAGGCTCATGAACGAGTTTCTGTTGGAATACTCCGACCGCTCTGTGATAGGTGTCAAGTTCGGCTCCCTTGAAATCATGCGTCCACTTGTGCTGCGGTCCAAGCCATTCTTGGGTCCGAAGAAGCCACCATTAGCATACTCAAACTCGGGTCCTTGTTGTTGGCCAGCTGGGGCTGAGTAGAAGTTGAATTCCTGGCCATACCACCCATCGCAGTCATTAGCCAAAGCACTTGCGTTAGCCTCAGCAATAATAGCATCGTCATCGAGCTCGAAATCGGCCATGTCTTCATAAGAATCGTTGTAGCCACCGTAATCATCAAAGTTCTCATAATCGTCCTGCCTAAAAGAGTCATCACGATCTAGTGTATCAGGCGATTGGCTTGGCTCAGATAGAATGGTTTCATCAGCCGTTGGCGAAGAACTCCGTTGAAATTTGCCCGATGCCGCTGCCTTGTAAGTTGCGGCAGCGAGTGCCGCCTGGTAAGCCGCCATGGTATCACTGTTAGGAGGTGATGATGAAGGGATCATTGCTGAGGGACCATGAGGCGATTGAGGTTTGGGACTGTCGTGGGTAACCTCAGGCTCGACAGGTTGCTTTTCCTCGACACTGAGTGATGTATGAGCCGTAGTCTTGGACGTCTCTGAACCCGCAGAGAAGGGGGCTGTCATATCGGACGATCGAGTCGGTTCATCTATATTTGCGGATCGTTGCAATGCATTCGCAAATGCCCCTGCGATCGGTCGACCGAATTGATCAGTATCATTGTTGTCAAATATCGACTCGTCAAATGGGGTATCATCCCATTCTGGAGGGGCAGCAAGATCCTCAGCAAACTCGTTCCTCTCGAATTCCAGCATCCCATCATCATAATAGAGCTCGTCATCATTTAATTTGCGCCCTGTGTCAATTGGTGGCAAGTCTTGGTTCTTCTGGAATGCAGCCTCATTCTCCAGGCTGGGCACTCTCGGAACGTCCAGTCCTTGGATCCCTAGTCCACCTGCCTGCATCTCTTGATTCAGTTGTTGGTCGAGGGGCAGGTTAGGGGACAATTCTCCAAGTATGTTCGGTGTGTATTGACTCATAGCATATCCGATCCGATTGCCTTCTGCATCCCTCGGGGTTGGCAAGAAGCCTGCGCTGCGTGGGCTCGTCAACGATGATGTAGGGCCCGATCGTTGAAAGACGAAGCCAGAGAAGTTCTCTTGATCGTTGTCTGGATCAAGCTCATCATCTTGATCGTCGACCACGTTTCTGCCCAGCGTATTGTTTAGGTTGTTGTCGAGATGCCCGCCCATGGTGTTATTAAGCGCATTGTTCATGTTATTATCCAGATGGTTGTCTATGCGGTCATTGAATTCATCGTTGAATCCGCCGTCGTCCATATCATCATAGTCATCACCGACCATAGGAATATCTTCCTCGAAACCATCGTCTTCCATCATTGCATCGTAATCGAAGCCATCGTCATCAAAATCATCAAAACGCGAGTCTCGAGCTGCGGCGGGTTCAGCCGTCTTCTTCTCGAGCTCTCGTTGCCGATGCCTATCTTCGAGGAGCTTCTCTTGTTTTGCAGCACCGATCATGTCAAAGCTAAACCTTGAGGAGGTACTCTTCATATGTCGAGGGATCGCAGAAGGGATATCTTTGCCTGACAATCCAGATAGTGAGGGACCTCTCGATCTACCAGCATGAGATGAAGTGGATCTCTCGTGGATGTATGCTTCTTCATCGATCAACCGTGATGCTTGAGGCGACCTTGGCTGGACCGAGATGGGAGCGTTGTCCTTGGGAGGTACGGGAGGCGCATCTGATAAGGTGAGGCTAGCCATCTCTGCCGCAGGGATTTGAACAGCAGTAGATGCTGTGCTTGGCGTCATCTTGAGGGCCCTGGAGTCTTGGGAGTAAATAGACTCGGAAGCATTACTAGGCTCTCGCTGGGTCAAAGGTGTGGCCGAGAGAGGAATCTCATCTGCCTGACTGGCAGCTGGGTTCAAAAACCTCTCTTGGGTGGGAAGGGGAGCGGAATTGGGGACTGACGAGGTGAAAGGAGGCTGCACTGTTTCCCTGTTTGGGGTGTTCCTCTTGGGCCGCGGGGCACTGAAATCATGGACTCGAGTTCCCATGATACGAGGGTCATATATCGGATCCTCGCCTCGCCGGGCCAAGGGTAATGGGCGCAAGTCAGGAGCATGCTGACTGTTCTTGCGCCTCATCAATAACGTCGACATTGGTTTTTTGAGGAAAGGCAGCCCTTTTTTGGGCTTGGGGATTTCGGTGTTGCTTGTCGTCTGTGTAAGCGAGGGGAGTTCCGTAACCAGTCGGGTACCTGCAGGACGGCGACCGGTAGGTGCAGCAGCTGAGTGCTGAAGATCTGTAGGTGTACTGAAAGAGGATGCAGCTTTTGTATTCCTCAAAACTTGTGGCGACGGCCGCAAAGGAGCGCTGTTTGAGGTTAATGATGGCTGAGATGCTGAATGTTGTCCATGTAGACTAGATCCTTTGCCGTTGTCCGCAGTTTCAAGAGCCTGAGCTTCCAAGTCCCGCTGATATTTTCTAAGAGCGACACCACCTATGAATGATCCCTTACTAGATGAGCTTTTGGAGTTCGGTTGCGGTCGAGGAGGTTCTAGCGGGCTTGTGGCAGCATTTTGGCGACTATCTCGTGAATTCCCAAGGTCCTCTGTGGTAATATGGGCTATGGGTGGTAGAGTGGGAGGCAATGAAGAAGGATTCGACGAGGTCGGTCGCAGTTCCGGAGAGAGTGCATCGGGAGAGAAAGGCACAGTGGGTGTAGGCGAAGTAGGATTGTTATCGGGAGAAGGCGAGGCAGGATTCGAGGGCCCTCGCCTGTGGAACCTCAGATGGGACAGCATACCGAAGAACCGGCTGAGGTCTGCGTCAAGGAGAGTGAATCAAAATGTCGACGGCGGCTGGGTGGGGGGAAGCGCTTCCGCGCTCGAGCTTGCGTAAGGGAACCGATGCGTAGTGAGAAAAAGGCAGCGCATCCGTGGGGCAGCGCCCGATGGTGTAGTGTAGGGCGAAGCAAACAGTAGGCGAAGGAGGCGATCGAGACGCGATCATGGCATGACTCAAGGGGTCGCAGTCGCAAGAGACAACGTAAACATAGTGGCCGATCGATAGGGTGTCTTGTTTGTTTGGGCGTGAGAAGAGCCGGGTATCGATAGCGGGCAGCAAGGGAGCATAAGATTGTTTCTAAATGCGCAGCGCAAAGCAAGGCAGCGATAGCCGAAGTATGTTTTTTTTTTTCTTGAGTGAGGCTGGTGCTGATGCAGAGAGGCTCGGAGAGTTCGGCGGTATAGTCGATGTAGATTGCCGCGATGGAAAAGATGGGATGAGATGTTGTTGGGAGGAGGCGTAGGAGATGAAGTGGCAACCTGACTAACTTAATGGACCTGACCCTGATGCGTGGTTGGTGACGGATTTACAGTTTCAAGGGACCTGATCCAAAAGCCTGGCAATGGCAAGGAATGGCAAGGAAAGGCAAGCCAAACGCAAGGCAAGGATGAGTTGCACGTGCATAAGCCACTCGAATACGACTCTGACGCGGCTTCTCAAGTCCAATCCAATCAGAAGAACAACAATGATGCTGTTTCAAGACAATATCTAAATCAACTGTATCACCAGTTCCTACAATCAATAAACCCAATGAGAGAACCAAGCAAGCAATTAACTTTGACAAGTAGGGCTTTTAGTTTAGTCCTACAGCCGTTGTCGTCGGTAGTGGGGCCAGCTTGTTACAGCAAAGTAAACCGGGCTTTGCGCCAAGCCTATAAAAAGAAACCCCTAGGCATCCCTTATAAATAATAGTAGTATAAAGAGAGAGAAAAAATTGCGCAAATGATGCGTCTTCTATGATGATGAGCATTTGTCATTTCCAAGGCGAATTCCTCTTAAAACAGAATCTCCCTTGCTGTGGACAAAAGGGCAGCTTCATTAGCTACCTACAATCCACTTACACAAGCTCGCCCTTCAACTCTTTACGTGCAAGTGGCACTCGAGATAGTCTCTGACTGGGGCCTAGAGTCTGTACAATGGGTCTCGGATTGGCAAAGGGGTTGAGTTTTGTTCCTGTTCCCATAGAAGTCTCAGACACATTATTGCTCTGGGACATAATTTCTGCTCGCTAAGTATCTTGGCTCTTCCACTTACATCGTAGCAATCTCCAAACATCAATTCAACCCATCTAGTGCATCGGAGGAAATCATATGCAGTATCAACGACACCCATGACTTGGCTTCCAGCTCTGATGGGCTGCTATACGATATTTCAATGCCTCGCTCTTGAGTCTAACTTGCCAAGACGACGGAAGTACGTCGGTGGCAGCCAACTCGCCGATAAGGTTGATCCCCCAAAGTCTAATCACATAGACTTTGCAAAAGCTGTGCCAACTATCATGACATACCCAATAGTAGGTGAATAGATATGCGATTGTGTTGGCCATGGCGGTTAAGCTTATCTGAGACGACTCATGTTAAATTGACTCTTGCAACTGGTGGTTGGAGCTGGCATTTCGACCAGGCATGCTCCATCGAATATTACCTAGGTACACAATTGAATCGTCGATGACAAGGTGAGGCTTCAGCTGTTAATAAGCAGCCATATCGAGCGATTCCCCTCAGTTTCTATGCGTCATCGAGTAACATTCTCATTTCAGGCTCGTGTAACACTGCTGAGAATTATGTAAGTCAATGTTAATGTCGATCAAAGCTTAATCGCATTCGTAACATTCGCCCATGACACAATTTCATTCACATCAGAAAGCGATGAATTTTTTGACATGTAGAAATATTCGTGACTCAGCCAGCTGTCTTATTTTGAGTCCAAAAATAGAAAAAAAGAAAACAAAGCGGCAGCCACAGTTTCAAAATTCTTCAACTTTCAACGCTGGCCTGAGCCACGAGGCTGTGAGGTTTGGTGAACTAACACGGCGTTGCCGCGCTGAGAGCCTCAGACAATCAGGTCAGTGTGTAATATGTCCGGACGTACGATGGCTGAAGGCGTCGGAATTACGGCATTCAGTTCTCACTGACGGACGGAAATAAAAGAACCAATACTAGTTGAATGTGAGGAATGTTGGAGAGGACCGTTTATTCTAGACCATTTTGATATGTGGTGGTTCTTGGCAATGGCTTGCTCGGCCCGTGGTCTCTGCTTGAAGATATTTGTTTTGTGTTTGGGAAAAGCTTGGGGCACATTGTTATTACTATAAAACTTCTTTTGTCTATCTAATCTAAACAGTGTAGCACAGAGACTGGATCTTTTGCCGGGGCTTCCAAGACTTGTAGGCAGTAGGATTCCTGGGCAGACCTCATCATGAGCCGATTACTGGTAAAACCTAGGCGGTAGAGGCTGGGCACTCATCAAATTATATCTGGCGTAACCGAGTGCTCCGAACGTGGGGAAATAATTATGACGTAGAGTTTCTGTTACTTTGGCAGTAAGTAATGAAGACAATGACATCGATGCTTGATGAAAGAGGACGTAAAGACAAAGTGATTGTATATGGTATTTGTGTAATACAATATCCGTTGGTGATCAACCGGGTGCATCGTTACCTTGGGAGGCATCAAGTTTGTCTCGTGCGTTATTACCGGTTGCGGCTTATGAGAAGCAAACACTGGAGCAAACTTGCAGCACATCACTCAGTGATCAACGGCTGAGTTGCACTTAATCACTTACTTCCCCACAAACCATCAACAATAGATAGAACTCACGTCAGGTTCTGGAAGTTGAGATTCTTGGCCTGTGCTCGCCCGTGGCTTCGGCCCTAGCCTGACTTTGACTTGGCTAGGCCGGGGACTGGGTCTGGGGGGAGGCTCAGACTCCACTGCTGACGACGCATTTCTTGGGACTAATTTAACTTAACAAAGATGAAGAAGGGGCCAGATTCAAAAGAAACAACAACGGGTTGTAGTCAAGTGGGAGAACAACGTTGCTGCCACGGATGACGAGGCCGGAAGACGGCACCGGGATGTGGGTACAGGGGCGCCGGCCGGATCCCGCTGTAACCGTGACGTGACGTGACGTTTCTTGCTGGCTTCAATCGTCTCGAAAGATTCAGGTCAGGAGAGACAATTCGATGAGATTCGCTAATACATTCTCTTGGCCACATGGAAATCCACCCTCCCAAACAAGGATGCCTCTAATCTCTCGTCTCTGCCTTGTCCTCCCTTTCCTGAATCGCTTTAGGCTCACCACATCCCGCGATACCAAGTCTGTGAGAGGTCTTGGCCACGCAACAAGTTGTGATGAGACTCGGCTTGGCAATGACTGTTGTTGCATCGATTTCATCGGAGGTTTAGTTACTTATGTACTGCACTTGTTATCTCAGTTTTAGTTTAAGTAGAAGCGTAACCGTTAGACTTATCGACCCCGAGGCGTATCCCTGATAAATCAATCGCTTATTCCCCCATAAAATTCTATCCTTCATTTCGTCTTATTTAACTACAGCGCAGCCTTATTTTCGCAATAGCCTCTCATCTCGGCCTGTTCTAGGTGTTGCTCCTGTCAACCTCAAACTCTCTCGTCTTAGACTCCTGACCCTCGCATAACGCCCTATCATAAGGTAGCCTTCACTCGGGCTCTACAACATCTCCCCTGAAAGCCGTTTCTAGCTTCTCATCCCGTCCTGCTTTCGAAACGCCTCGTTCAAAGTTAATCACTGCTTCCCACCGGCAACATTCCTCTTTACTTAGAGCGTGCACTCAATCACTTTGAGAGGCTACTTCCACGAATTGGGCGTCCACCACCGATCATCGGCATAGGATTTGCATTTTCTAGTTCTAGACTTGTCCTATTTCTATCTACAATTTCTCAGCCACATTAACACCATACGACATATACATTTTGCCCATGGCCCGCATCAGTACTTGAAATCGCCGTGCCTTTTTTCTCTTATTAGTCGCTTCTACTCGCTCGACTCTAGCGCATCATGTTTCAAGCACGATGGAAATCACCCGCAGAGCTCGATCATCAACTACCAAGTCGTCGTGACAGTCAAGATTCTGTCATGGGTAGACTCGGCGGAAAGAATCTTGTCATCTTTTGCTCTACTCGGGTTTGGCGCGGCGCGCCCAAACTTATCCTTCAGATCGCTGCCCTCTTCTTCACCACCTTTCTGATCTTCGGCGTATTACCAAATCGACTATCAGGTGGACAACTCAGGAACGGCTCCACTGGATTATTTTCTTGGGGTAGACATGAGCCAGAACCTGAATCGAATTTGCGGATCGTGGTGTTTGGATCCCCTGATGTCATGGGTAATGTCAAAGATCCCCGACGCAAAACATGGACAGAAGAATTATGTGATGAGGTTAGTTGCCAAAGCTCGAAATTGTGTTATAGATCTTACTTACTAACAGATCATTAGCTTAACTGCAATTCTTATCTCTCATTTGTACCAGATGGCCGACCAAACCGGGGCCTCACCAGCAACGAACTCCATCAAAAAGGCGTCAAGGACCTTCTCAACATCACAAAACATACAGACGTGAAGAAGAAGCCAGCCTTCGACTACAACTTCATTTCCAAACAGTACCCAACTCCAGAAAAAGTCCCTGACTTAGCCAGCCAAGTGAAGACCTTCCTCGCGATGCCACCACCTGAAACCCCCCCGCGCGAAACGCTCTGGATCTTCAGCTTCGGCACTTGGGAAATCTGGAACATGGCCGCAATGCCAAGGACAAAGTCGGAAGATATTATTACAGATATGGCGAGGGTTATCCTTGACCAGGCTGAAATACTCTACGAGCGGTCACTAGACCCAACTTCCATCGCGTACTCGGACTTTTGGACGAATGCGACCGAAACCCAGATCAGAGAGCTGACCGCACCCGGCGCTCTAGATAGTGTCGACAAACGCAAGTTCGAGAGCTTTCGCATTATCGCGCCTATGATATTCGATGTGTCCTTGACACCGGCGTGGCAAGCTCGAAAGGCGCCACCAGTACCCAATAGCGTAGTAGAGCATACCCGAAATGCCGCGGAACTGACCAAATACTGGAATCAAGAGGTGGATTTTGCAGTTGCTGAGTGGATTGAGAGATCGACCAAGAAACCCCAGAAGCCGGCTTCTGAGGACAAGGCATCAAGCATGAATAAGAGCAAGAGAGCCGAGAGTGTTGAGCCAGTTGAGCACAGCGAAGACACAAAAGACTCGGCGAAGAAGACATACGAAGACGAGCGTGTTATCCAAGCTCCATACCCCATGCGTAACGGGTTGGCGGTGGACATTGGAAAGGTGCTTCTCGATGCGATGACAGAGGGTGAGATGCAGCATGCCGCGGTGGTAGATCTGCGAGGACGTGGTACAATGTCACCAAACGCGACGATGCGATTCGCGGATGTCTGGACTTCGTGTGTCAAGGCTGACATGTCTGATCTCACTATCGATCAGGACAAGGTCACGGCTGACTGTGCCGTTGAGAACGACCATTTATTCTACGACTCGTTGACGATAAGCGAAAGGGCCATGAAGGGCACAGTTCAAGCAGTTGTGCAAGAAATCAAAGACGAGCTGTTCAATGCACAGAAGAAGAAGGGTTGGTTATACGGGGGATGGTAGTTCAAGCAAGCGTGTATGATCAATTGGTTTCCAGTTTGCATTTGACATTGCTTTGCATTGCGTTGGTATTGACTGATACCCGGTGGATAGAGACATGGAAATGCATATATGATTAAAGACAGGATGGATGGATGGATGGATGGATGGCGTTTGGGAGTAGGTAGATAGAATCGCTTTATCGATAAGATGGAGAACGAGCATCTCCATATGTATAAGCTACCGTACAAATGCCAGTACGAATTTGACAACGCTACGAGCCCCATCAGTGACTACAAAGTCTGTTCCTGACGTACGGGCCGAACCTTGAGGGGCTGACAAGGGGCTCTCACAACGCCGAGATCGCCGGCTCGATGCTGGCCAGATCTACTACCAGGACACCATAAAACGTGAAGACCGGTAGGGAAGAGATCAAGTTAAAGTTGGTCGATCGCCAAAGAGGTTAATTCTAACCTGCAGAGTTTAATGCCCGTTCTTGTTCTGGCTTGGTCATATGTACATTGGACGGCTATCTCATGATCCAACAGTTGAGTCGGGTCGAGTCGAGTTAAGGATGTGACGTAATACGGCAGTTGATCTAGCCCCTGTAACCTCCTCGATCGATCACTACAAGGGTCGTCTCTCGCCTGGCAAATCCAACATCCGAGAGGTCAACTGTAAATATGATGCCAACATGAACACACTCTAAGGCCCCCAACTCCTGTTTTTAACAGAATTATAGCACAGCCCACTACAAGCCACAGTCAAACGCTCCAATCTTGGCTTTGGACGGGTCATTCTTCTAGGAATAGCGCCCACGCGGGTAAATCTCCACCCCCACAAACCTAGGAGATCGGCGTCGCTAGTATCACGCAGCGACGTCACAAGTCCAAGACCTTAAACAAAGCACGTCGCAGCCTCTATAAACAATTTCCTGCACTATTGATTTGATCTTCATATGTATGAGGTCACGTATATTAAAGCCAAGACCTGAGCTGCCGGTAAGTCCTTAACACACGCGCTTTCCTCCTGTGACTGAGACCCTGGACCTTCTATTCTCTTGTAATCCATGGGACCGCCTCCTCGAGAGTTAGGTACCTTAAACATAAATCATTGTCTCGCTGCCTGTTTTTTTGCACTTTCACGCCCTGAAACCTGACCTAGACATCCACGAGACCTTGCGGCTCCTGATACAGCCTCGCTGCTCCTAGGACTCATACAGCACGAGACCTCATTTGCCTCCCCAAGGCAACTCATCCTATAGTATATATCTTTAGCTCGTTATCGTATTCCAAGATGGCGGACAAACTAGACTTTGATCCAAGCGCTTTCGCAGCCGATATGCAACTGCGCACTCGAAAGACCCGAAACTTTGACAAGATCGAGCACGATCTGCCCGATCCCAAATCCGCTGCTTTTCAAAAGACACAAGCTGCTGCTCTCTCAGCACCTGTCAATGTCTCAGCCTGGCTCTCACGCTTTGCACAATGGAACCCCTTCGGAAAAGCCGTCGATGCTGGCGATATAGTGTGGTTGATGGATAACACGGCGTACCGAAACCCCGAGACCGACCAGTGGGAGGCCGAGTTTGTCGCTGCAGTATTCGAGAACGAGCCTAAGTGTCGCGTGGCGGATATAGTGTCTGGAGTTGCTTCAACGTTGGGGTTGGCGGACGATGCGGCCGAACGCGATGTTATCGAGAAGAGAATCATCCCGTTCCTCTGGGATATTCAAGCAGCGAGAGTTTTCTGGATCGAGCATAAGAAGAAGGAGATTAAGTTGGGACCGACGAGTATTAATGGTATTACCACGAGCGTTGAGCCTCTTCATCACGCCCGTAAGGGGTCGGTAGTTGATGCTACGGCGTTGGTATCCCAAGGCACTCAAGGGCTTCATGACATGCAGACTTACTATGCTGGACCTGAGGGTTGGGCCATCATATCCGGTACGTTCCTTCAGTCACATGCTATCAGCCATACAGACTAACATGGCTCAGATGTCGACGACACCATCAAAGTCACCTTGACCAGCGATCCACTAGGCATCCTCAAGACCACCTTTGTCGACGAGCCAACACCGGTTCCTGGCATGCCAGAGCTTTACTCAGAGCTTCAGACTCTTCTTCCTCGCGATACTCCTTGGTTCTACCTCTCAGCATCCCCGTACAACCTGTACCCTCTTCTTCGAGAATTCCGAGATCGCTACTTCCCGCAAGGCACATTGATACTCCGAGATTCGAGCTGGCGTACCGTAGCTGGCTTGTTGTCGGCGCTGACAATGGGAACTGAGGAGTACAAGGCAGATCGCATGAAGAAGATTCACTCGTGGCTACCAAAAAGAAAACTCATTCTCATCGGCGACTCGACACAATCCGATCCCGAGGCATATGGCGAGATGTAAGTAGCCCGCACTGATATAGTGCCTCTTGACTAATTCGCTTGTAGCTATCGAACGTTCCCAGGCTGGGTCAAGATGATACTCATCCGCAAGGCCACAGATGTCGCTGCTATTGGCATTGAAGAGAAGAACCAGCTGGAGAGATTTGAAAAGGCATTCAAGAACGTACCGGTTGAAGCATGGCATGTTTTTGAGGAACCGAGTGAGTGTAGGAACATTGTTCGGGATGTCGTTCGTAAGAGGAATTGAGAGGTCATCGTTTTCATTATTAGCAATGGAATTATGCGAGGAAGAATGAGAGTGTTGTATAGCTGCACACAATGCGCACTGGATTATCATAGAGGGGCCAAACTGTTTCATTGCTTGGGGGTTTGGTATGGGCCATGACAAATGATGCGTGTACAATTTTGGATCACTAGATAGATCCCTGTGAGGCCCTCAAGATTCTTCATGCTTGCAAGAGAAGTTCGGTTAAATAATTGATATACAATTTGTCCCAATCTTCAACATCAGATACTTCGGAGGGGGGAAATAGAAATCGGTTCGTCTTCGTCGCTCTATCTAGGATCCCAGACTATTCATTCATTTTCAGTGACAACCTCGATGCTTGTGTGGCTATGCTATGAATCGTAATTAACTGCAAGGTGTTGATCAGAGACAGGGTTGGTGGTATATTACACCCAATCACAACAATTGGCGGCGGACCATTAATGGTTTGAACCAACGTGCAGAAGTTGATGTTACATATATATTGAGCCAACCACTAATTGATCTGCAAATAACTTGGCCTGTTATTCTAGCCGCATGCTGTAGTTATTAATGTCTGTTGACTTCGCTGCCCGCATCTCGTTTCTAGCGTTTCTCTCACATCCCCGTGAGCCATATCCTCATCTAACTCTCCTGAACCAACTTTCATTCCACTCGATATAGCATAATGGCTATCAGATTCACCGATTACTCGCTGCAGAACCAGTCTCCATTTTTCTTCAATGTCCCGCCAGAAGTTTATGACATGGTCTTGATCAACTTGTTTGGCAAACGCAGACTCCATATTGAATGCGCTCCGCAGCCGAACGGCAACGCTCGGGGGCCGAAGGCAAGCCTTCGATGGACGCATTTTCATTGTTTCGAAGGGCATGTCTACCTTTCCATTATGAAGAAGAAGATGGATATCGGAAATCTTAATTATCATCGAGGTTCATTCTTACTTGCGAGCGAGCGTAAGTCATCCATCTTGTGCTCACTGCGACTATTACTAATAGCCATACTGCTGGTAGCTTCGAGCAAGGTATAAAGATTCTTTATCAGTCAAATACTTTCGAGATTGAAGTTATGAGTGCATTTATGGAGTTTCAAAGACATCAAATTGCTCCTGATCTGAATCATTTACTCACACACATCGATACTCAAGTATCGATCGAATTCAACGATCTGGTCTGCTATGGAAGCGAGCTTGAAAAGACGGGAAGACCACAGCCCATAAAGTTCACAATGCTGTGCCATACTCTGTCAAAGATGAAGCAAGATCTCAAATTGCGCTTTCATGTGGATATGAGCAACAGGGAGCCCTGGCACACACACACACACACACACACACACTGCTGAGAGCAAAAGACTTGAGGGCGAGACTATTAAAGCCGGACTTGAGACGCTTGTTGGCAATGGGCGGGTCACTTGTGTGAATCTGGTTGTGGCATGAATGGCTTCTCGGAACTTCTGAAGGGAATACGGTCAGAAAAGCTAGAGGCAGGGCTGAAGCTTAACATGTGTTCTCACAAGCCTCCGAGCCGCTATGGCTCGTCTTCCGAGGGGGAACAAGATGACGAAGCTTCAACTGATGGTGAGAGCAATGACCAGGTTGATGAAGAATTACAGTGACAAGTAACAGTACCTGGAAGCAGACTAGGTAGTAAGGTACCCAAGAAAGGTTGAGTCCTCGTGTACATAGGTATACAACCCATAACTGGGCAGCTCTCTGGGTGCAAGATCTCGAGGTTAAACTACACTTTTGCCCGTTCACTCGCTCTTATGAAAGTAGGACCAGAGTTGAGTGTGTACAGGGCCTTCATGTGTCTGCCAAACCATGATTGGTTGTCTTGGATGCACGGGAATATCATCCACTCGGTTCTGATTCCTCATACACATCAAGGCCTAAACCGATGGCATTTCGGGTTTCGTATCAATGGCCTTTGACTATTATATATTCTAACCCCCCACATCATCTATTTCGCACACTGCAATATCATCATAAACGATAACAACCAGGATCCCCCTTCGGTTATCACAGGCGGATGTCTCTGTGGTGCCATTCGGTACACCGTCAACTTTAACGCAGAGTACCCATGGCCACCAATTGTGAGCTGTGCCTGGATTATCTCTAGTCACTTGAGCCAACTCACTTACAAATAGTCATCAGCATGCCAATGTATGTCTATTCCTATCAAGAGACTCCATAATAACTAGCGAACACAAAACAGGTACAATGTGTCGCAAGTGGACACCTTCCCTGGTCGCCCAATTCCTTGTCATATCCCCTAAGCAAATTAGCACAGCACTAAACACTTTCCTGACATTCAAAGAGTACATTTCCTCGCCAGGTCGGTTCCGTGGTTTCTGCGGTGACTGCGGTACGTCAATCGCATGGCGCTCAGCTGATTACACCCCAATATTTGATCTGTACTTGGGGACGCTGGATGAGAAGTACCTGGTCGGAGATGGCGTCGTGGCCAAGACCCTCGCAACTCCAAACGGAACGCAGTACTGGCTGCAGAATGCCATTCATGGGGTTACTGATGTGCTTGAGGGTGGGAAGAAGTACAGTGAAGAAGGCCCCGACGGCATACGTGAAGCCAATGACATGGTAGCCCCCTAGAATCACTGCCATATGGCGGTTTATTGCGGCAATGAAACGAGATGTTAGGACCCGAAGTCTCCAACATCTTCTGCACCTCTTCCTCAAAGCCGCGAGGCAGGATGACGAAAGCAGCACTCAGCTTTGGAAGTGCGAGAAATCGCCATAGCGCTTCAACAGTGTTTTCTTTGCAGGCTTGAGTGAAGTGCATATAGTGATAGAACGAAAAATGTGGTAATAAAATGACAAGCTCGACCTTGACATTGTCACGCACAAGGTAGCGATCCAGAGTCGAAATCAGCACATCAAAGTCTGGGATGGGCTTTTGTTCACCACCTGTAAAGAGGCACTCAAACTCGTAAGATCGAATGTGGCGGACTATCGCCGTTGGTATGTACGCAAAGAAATCGACGGCGTCGGATAGTGTGTTGAAATAGAATGTGTTAAGTTGATAAAAAAGGTATGCTCCCTCGTTGAAGCTGTCCAAGTCAGTCGATCTATTCACCATGTAAACTTATAAGAATACGCTTACGCCGCTTTACAGGTTAAGAGTATGTTGGTGTGTATCTTTCCGCCATACATACATTCCATTCGACGACATTCGGCACCATGGATCCTTCGTTCGTAGAATACATGGATATGGGCGATGGGCGATGCGAGAAGCTCGCGGTAGATAAGTCGCCTAATATCGCGATTGAGCTTGGTGAAGAATAGTGACTTCTTGGGAGCCTCTCCATATTGCTGCAACCGAGAGGATTGCTGCATGGTCAAAGTAGGAAGACCGTAGTCTTACCTGGTGAAAAGACTTATGCAAGTTATTCCCAAGAACACAAAAGTTTGGCTAAGCTTTCATAAGCTGGATGATACTTAGGTCAGTGTGCTCTTAGGCCATACGTAGTTGTCCCAAGCTTCTTTGCTTCATCATAGTACATACTTTTTCAGATGTCTAACTTGGTAGTTGACAGTTGAGGTTGGCTCAAAGAGGCTTGATGGTTCTGAGGGGATCCAGGACAAGAAGGATGAGGAGAAAAGGAAAAAGAGAAGAAGAGGGAAATAGAAATTCCAATGCATAATAGCTCATAATCAGGGCATCAAGATTCTGATCAGTGAGTGAAACCGGATTGTCCATTAATGAACAGTTTGTGGCAGAGGATAAGGAGACATCTCTGCTGAATTCACGCCTTACACGGTTTGGTCCTTTGAATAAGGCCTTCGCAGTCACTTCATTGCACGCACGAGCTAGAACCGTCACTTATTCCAATGTCGGTGTACAAAATTACATTAACCACTGTATTGTCAACAGTAACCTTGAATGGCTCCATCCAAGAAATCAAAGAAGGATGGCTTGGCTATGGAGGCTCATATGTACAGCTTTAGAAGTTAAACCATAACGGTTTCGCTCAGCTGCTATGGTTGATTCATGTTATCAGAAGTCGCCTTGTGTGGGAAAGATATAGAGACCATGGTTCTCGTCATCGGACTCTGGGTCTTCTTCTTCCTCTGCCTCTCCTTCTGCTGGGCCATTATCGGGCTCGAAATGGCATTCGGTATTTTCCCAAATCGTAGCATCGGCTTGTTTATCGCCTTCCACAATCTCTTTCATAGCTTCCGGTAGATGCAACACGAGTAGTTCAACCTTGCCCTTGCTGAGACCACCCCGAAGGAACATTCTAAGACATCTCAACATCAATTGACTGTCCCTCTCCAAGCTCCCATGGTGAGCTCTAATACCAGGGAGGAGCATTCGTACTTCCAGGCGATGTAGTAGCAAGGATTTAGGCAATGCAGTGGACAAGTGGCAGAGACCCTCGCGAGCATCGTAAACGGCCGGGCATTCGAGATGCAAGCTGATTGATCGAATATATTTCTGCTTGGCGTTGAACCAGGAGCTGAACATTGTGTAATCCTGCGGATTATCGAGAATGAGTTTGTTGGTGCGATAGAGCACAGGAAGACCGCTCTGATAGCTGCAGTCTGTCAGCTTGAACTCAATCATCATATCTGATGCATTATACTCACGCCCATTTGCAGGTAAACACAATGTTCGCCGACAGAAAACACCATTTGTGGTCTTCTTCTGAGTGTGGATGGATAGGTGCTTTCAACCCTTTTCTACAAACGCAGTGATACCACCCCGGGATCCTCGAATATTTAGGATGACCCTCACGCTTGAGTTGCTCACTGCTGTGAAGAAACTTGATGTGCACTTTTGACTCTCCAAATAGATAGATGAAGGTTTGCCGTCTGAGCTCTGGGGATAGCTTCGTAAAGAACAAGGAGTTCCTCTGGGCATTGCCCTTCTCGAACTCTAGCCCCATGTTGGGGGGGTTCGTGAGAGTTTTGTGGTAGTGGTACGATGATGCGAAACGGAAAGGATGGAGGAGAAAATGAGAAGAGTGAGGAATAGAGTTATGGGAAGACATTATAGACATTTAGGGCCTGTTCAAAAAGTAGGTAGATCCATGGCAGTGTTTGCCGGTGCCTGAACATGCTGAGTTGACTTATTTATCATATATGCCTACAGGATGCCTTGCTTTCTTCATTTAAATTCACTGAAAATCAGCCCGAGCCTTGCCTTGCCAGTCCCTAAATTCATTTACTTACCTTGCTACATATAACACTTGCTTACCCTTCGATTACATGCTGATGAGTTTAGTCTTCTTATTCACTAAGAACCTCTGTCATACCATCACTTCGAGCCAGCCTCGCTGTAAGCCGTTTCAGGGGCTACTTTCAGGCAGCATCTGGGTTTTCAAAGTCACTACCTCAGCTCTAAACACACCAGCTGAATAACTTGACATGCGAAGAGAATAAACCCTAATATCTTCCTGTAAGAGTCGCTGTTTCAGCATTTCTGTGGTTCTACATGATGCAGCTTGCAGATTATTCGTTCGAACTTGAGGCTGTCCTCTCCTTCTAAGAACAATGTGAACCATACTTAAAACCAGCCCTCACCTGTAAGTCAATCCGGCATAATTTACTGATCAATCCTGATGATTCTATAAGCTATAATCCGCATTCTCTAATCATGGAGCCCGGATTCTGCACACAATGGCAGTCCCGTCGGGAGAGATCATGCATGTTCACGAAGCTCGACAGGAAGTGGGCGGCACATATATTTCGAGTTATTTGGTCGTTTGTGAGTTCAAGTGACTCTCTTTTAGTCCACAGAATCTAGCAAATATCTCTATTTATATTTCCCGACGGGTTGTTGGCGCTACCGCAGATGCGATGAGAGTTCACCTCCTCGAGTGCCCGATGAGTTTCTCCTCCTGCAGAGTCCGGGCAATGCTTGGAGGGAATGAATCTTGACTTGACAGGCAGGCTCACAAGTGCGAGATCCCCTATCTTATTGTGTTGCCGTCTAAAAAAAAACATTGGCATAGTCTCCGCCCAGGTACAACCAGGCTCTCCTAACCCTCCTCTTGAGTACCATGGGTTTCCACGCTCCAAAGCAATCTCGTCTTTACGTGCATCGCCCTCCCTTCAGAGAAAACACTAAAGATACTACATCATTCTAGATCTATTGCTCCTTTCATTTCAGTGAGCCAAGAGGCATTTCTCAGCTCGAATGGCTCACTCATGTCTTTCCTGGACCTCTTTAGAACGATCAATTTACAGCCTGGCGCGAAAAACTCTCCTTCTCTATGCTGTCCAGGAAAATACATCGAAACTGAGTACCGTTGCACATCTAGGTTGAAAAGAGCTTCTTGAACTCGTCCCGGCGATTTATGTTCCAGTCGAGAATGGGAGGTCATATCTTGTCGGGAGATTGAAGCAGACAGTGCCTAAGATGGCCGTGATGTGCTTTTGGGGGAAACGCTTCGATTTCCACTCAGAAGATACCAGACATGGACAAAGTCAACGCCTGGTTGGTCCCAACAGTTGGGGGGCTTAGATATCCATGGATGAATGGATGTTTATGTGTAAGTCGAGATGTCTACAGTGGCAACAGCCTCTTTGTAGTTGATTACAGGGGGTTGCTGTGGACTGACCAGCCAGGTATTGGCTAGGCGGCTTCCCCAGATGGGAAGTTGAGGATATGATTGGTAGAAGCTCGTTATCTTATCGGTCTAGAGGGGCAGCAGCACACAGACAGATATTTCTGTGAATTTGTCCAACTCTGATGAAGAGATGGAAGCTTCAGTAGTGAGAACAACAACAACAACAACAACAACAATAGGGTTGTCCTGTGGTCAATTGCTTGTCAACCATTCTCTTATTATTTTCATTGTCTACACCATAGATTGAAATAACGGTCTGACTATGATTCTGTCTCTTCAATGTCAAGGAGGACCAACAATGCACTCATGGCTACTAGACGGTGCCATCACATACAAAACCAAAGGATGAAAAGTCGAGATTCGAGCTCGAAATTTCCACCACGAGAGGAAACCTCCTCCTTCGATTTCACGTGCCAGCGGAATTACCCCAAGAGGACAAGGAGCGGGAACCTGATGTGAGGCACGAAATAAGCTAATCCAACAGATCCAATGGGAGCTCTCAAAGTGACACGATGCATGGAATAGTACGGATAGAACAAGCACAGACCATTCCACGCCCGATGCCGGATCCCGGTGTAAGCGCTCTCGAAAAGACAGCGAAAGTAAAAGTAAGGTTGAGGTTGAGTGAGGCGAAGGAGGAGGAGGAACAGGATCTTTGAAACAACGAGTGAAAATTGGCAATGGATGGAGGATCGGGCCTTTTGCCTTTGGAAGTATTACGCGAGGTCAACCACCTCAAGAGTATGTCTATCCAGAATCAGTTGTCTTGTCTGCAGTGAAGAGCATCGGGATTAGATGCCATTCTCATATGTCGTCAGTAATCATTCAGACCTGATCAAACAATAACTTCAAAGCAACACCCATTGTATAATGACATTCATCCCTACCTAGGTAATGAAGAGACATTTCGTTACATCTGTCGGACTCTCCTACCAAATCCACCACGTACTGTACATTCTTCTTATTAGCGATGCTCCCCCAGGCCCGGGACAGGAGATGCGACTCGGACAGTGGAGGCTGAGTACGTATCTTTCTTTTTTTTTTTTTTTTAACTCATAAACCACATGTAATCTGAATCTGTCATAGCCTGTTCTCGACACGGGATTGGTCAAAACGCCATCTTGATTCACAGATATCAACTATTTTATTTTTCAACAGCATCAATCACAGCAACTGCAAAGACCAAAGGCCGCGGGGGGACGAATGCCACGTCTTACGATTTGTACATGATGTAATTAAATGTTTAGTTCACTTGTCCTCATTCTGTCATAGTCTTGAGTCGTAAGTATCTGTAAACAGATAAGTCTGTAACCAACCCCGAATGCCATTATCAATCAAGATGATTTCCAATGCTCGCTGAATCCTTCGCTATTCGGCATTAACACTCTCCCCGTATTACCTACCTCCCTCCTCTAGAGTCTGGCCCTCCTCTCCAATTTGTAACGCTGGTCTTTTCACGCTTGTATGTCGGCGTCTTAGGCCCTACATTAGCTCTGCCTAGACCATGTGCCTCCGCTCCTCTCCGCTCCGCATAGAGCGGCAGCTAAACTCACACAGCGCAACAACGTTTCGCGTTTGGAGTCCAGACCAGGGGGGGGAGCACCTCAATTACGTAGGTAGGGTCCAGCAATGACATGGACGTGGCCGTAGCTTTTATTTCCCTTGAGGACTGAGGCCTTTGTTTGGTGAGATCGCGTCAATGACCAGCCTCGGATGGCACGGGCACGGCACGGAGCTCCTCGCTTGTGCTGTACAGACCAGCATAGCCATGTGCCGTAGCAGATGTACATACAGACAGCAGAGTGGTGGAGGACAAGACCCTCTAGCCTCGTCTTGACTTGAGAAACGATCATCACTCGCAGACGCGCCCATTTGTCCGCTTTCTAAGGTTAGGTAGTCTCTAGTCTACCCACCTCCTCCACCAACCACACATTCAAAACTCTCCCCCGGACGCCGTGCCCCAGACGAGCATTCTCTCCCAAAAAGGCAATGTGTGTTCCCCCGCGCAAACGAACCTCCTGAGTTTCTGTTGCCAATCCCGGAGGAAAGGCGAAGGGGGTGTATGAATGGTAAGCCTGAGGCGGAAAGGGGGAGAGCTTCTCCAAACAAGTGCCATGATGTTCAAGACGGCAAGTGGTAGATGATCAATATGTGTGTGCATCGGGTTGTAAACTTACAGTCAAGATGGTGGTCATGTTCGGAGTTTGGGGTAGTAGTTTTGGTGAATAGCATCAAGTTGGGCATTATTAGCTACTCCAACTTTCGGTTCGGTTTGAGCATGCCGGTGAATTTGCTTACGGTGCCTGGAGTTATCGGTTCGGGGATTTGTCTTGGCTTTAGTTAGTGTCTATTCACCTTTGACGTCAAGGTGAATAAGCTGTAGCCTTGAAGACGGCTGCTTGACCCTGTTGATTCAAGGTGATGGACCACGCCATTCCGCCCAACTCCGGTCGTTAACCCCAGACATCTATTACCTGGAGTGTTGTACCGTAATGCAGGACGGTATATCGGCCGACAGGATCAATGACCGACTTGTCTCGACTCATGCAAGATGGGTTTTGTGGAGGGATGATCACCATCCTCTCTCAACTTATGATCAACTTCCTTGAGGCCGTCCATCGGAGACGGACTGTCACAAGTAAATCTGGTCCCCCTCTCTCGCTACCTCTCTCATGGCAAATGCAAGTGAACGCACATGCGAGGTAGCGGAGTCCTTGGCCCTGCTGTAGCTGTAGCTGTAGCATCCATGACCCCCCATGTCGATTAACGTACATATCCCACGTCTTTGGGCAACTCTATCGTTGGATGTCTCTGCTGTGCCACTGGGGAAAGAGGGAAAGTCAACAAACTCATCCCACTCTTTTACTTCCTTTGGGCAGAGTTGCTTCTGATTTCTGGGTGTGGGTAACGTGTTGTTCTGTGGACATGCAGCTCAATGCCACCAATTGTGGCCTGTTTTTTCCCACTCTGTCTGTCTGTCTGTCTCTCTTGGTCGTGTCGAGGTTTTTTTCCCTGTTGGATGTGGATTCTCAACTTTTTAGCTCCGCTGGGGCCCAGTTCGCGCCATTTTGACGGGACTGCCACTAACAGAAGCCACTAGCAGCTGCCTACAACCTACCTAGGGACGTTCCCTGTAAGTGACCTGAGTTGAGTCTCTGGAGTCTGTGCGTGCGTGGGTTGCCATCCATCCATACCACACGCTTCGGCGCGGTACAGTCCATACAACCAGGACCTGGACTGAGGTGGGCTTGGCTGATAGTTACCTTGGCCTGAGCTAACTAACCTCCATTCACTCCATCCCATCCAACCCAACCCAAAAAATTCCTCAAATACATAATCGCGCCCTCTCCCACTCTCGACTCTCACTTTGACCCTTCCCTCTTCTTCTTCTTAACCCAATTGCATTGCATCTTCGTCTTCTCTCATCTTAGCAAGCAACACGCTCTTCACTCGTCGACCTCATCAACATCAACGTCTACCGAACTATCCCGACCAACCACCAACCACCCAAACATCCGTCACAATGTTCTCTGCTACTCGAGCCCTCCGACAGGCTGCTGTCCACGCTGAGCGTACTCCTCTAATCAAGTTCCTCGGTCCTCGAACCATTCCTTGTATGTCAACCCGCTGGCTGGTATTGAGCAATGCCGTCTACTATTTTCCCTCAGCATAAGCTAACACCGTCCTCCGCAGCCAACGTCGACCACACCCCCAAGCCTCACCCTGCCTCCGGAGTCGAGAAGCTCCCCGAGTCCTGGTCCGGCTACGGAAACGGCGATGCTGCCACCACCCACAAGTCCTTCAGCTCCTACCGCGACCACGTCCAGCAGCACGGTCCTCTCCAGAAGTCTGGCTTCGGCGGAACCCCCGCTGCCTCCCTCGGCTCCGTCAAGCCTCCTCAGGGCGTTGCCTTTGACGTCTCTGAGCTCCCCACTCGCTTCCACCGCACTCCCCTCAACGCCGCTGAGATCGAGGCTATCGAGTCCGGCGGCGCTGCTCTCTTCGGTTAAATATGTCTCCCGCCACAGGCGAGGAGTTATAGGTGGAGCGGTGGGATGAAAAGGGAAAAAAGACGGGATGAACGAATGAAGGCCTACGATGACGCGCAGATTATGACGAGAGCCAGAGCCTACTGCCTGGAGCATATATCCTGCACGACATAGTATACGGGGACGCCGAGTGACGATGCACATAGTGATCAACTTCACTGTGCATTCTAGGGAGGGGTACGCAAACCCTTCTCATCGAGACACGCAGAACAGGACCATGTTTCCAACTGCAGTTCACTTCGATATACCACTTAGGGCACTACGGTACTATGCCGCCAGGAGCGTCATATGAAACGAGGGGCTAGTATATGCACCAGGAAAGAGGGAGAAAACGAGAAAAAGCAAATAAGTCGGGTTTACATAGAGAATACCCCCCGACTGCGGAGAACGTTGCGACCTCCGTGCTTTTTGTTCTCGACTGGCGTCAACGCCATTTCTTTCTGGATAGTTGGAGACCTACCTGCGAAGCTTTAACAGCAAGCAAGGAGCACCAGAGCACCACGGCGTTAAGCAAAGGAGTTGTTTTTTTTGGCAGAAATATTCAATACCAGAGGGGGAAAAGTCTATACTATTACATCGATATCCTATGTCTTTACCGTGATATGTGTTGACCTTGATGTCTTGCCATATTTTTCGAGTGTCATGACAAGTATGCAACATGACATGCCACTCATCCTGGTCAACAGGTGTTGTACAATCCTTGGCATCTGCAGAACCCGTCTTCTCACGAACTATTCTCTTGGTTTATTTCCAGGGGTTTTCCAGTCGGTTCATACCCGGGCCCGGCTCTTCCTCTTCCTCTTCTTCACCTAAACCGGGACCTGAGAAGATTTTCATTCACAGACTCTTAGTGTCCACCGGCGTCTACTCTAAGTCAATTGTTGATGAAGCTCCCTTTTCCTTCTCTTTCTGGGGAAATACATGCATGATTCGGTTCCCGGTTCCGGCTCCGGCTCCGGGATTCTCATGAGTATATATCCGTACCTTGGTTAACTAATGTCAAAAAATAAATTAATAACCCGAACTCCACATGAAGAATTGGAGAAGGATGGGATTGATGAATGACGACGTTTGACACCATAATTATTCTTCTAAAATATTACAGGGCTTGACCGAGTCTTGCCGATGGAAATGGTGCGAGCGAGCTTGGACGCCGGGTTATACCGGCTTTTGACTTAGACTGGCCATGAGGAGAGAGTGAGTCTAGAGCCGCCTCGTAGGGCAGTACCTCACTCTACTTTGTGGTGTGTTAATTATTTGCCGGTTACTAATGAGGTTAAAGGCAATTTTACTTGAGAATCTGGGGTTTGTGCACTGCGACGATCAAGGCGTAATTAATCTAAATTCCCCCGCGTTTTGTGTGTCGCCTCGTCTTGCTATATCCAGACAGTCCAATGTATGTATCGAGATACCACGGGAAGCATTCAAGGGGCTAGGAAGAAGCCTTGTTACCAGATCTTGTAATGAGCATGCGTCAGAGGCGCTTCAGTTACAATCAGTACTGTGATTACAGACTCCTATGGCTCCCATGGCCTCTCATGGACATGTCATGATGGGCACAATTCATCGGTGGAAGGGAAGGCTTGTTTCATAAAGTCAAATATTGTCGGACAACAGGATCATTGCGACTCTGTTCATGCCTGAACATGGCATGTTAATTCTGCATATAAAATGTCTCATGAGGCGAGGAGTATATCGCGAATCAACCATGAGTTTGTCTCGTATCACCGTATGCATCATCACCTTTCTCGTCCACCGAGCCGTAGATACATCTGTCAGGCACCTATACTCCCTGAATGACCAGGTAAAGTGTCCTACAAGGTGAGACAAAGCATGTGCATTGATCGGAAGTTGACCGACATCGACTTCAATTAGAGCGAGCTCGGTCTAGTGGAACATGACATAGCATGTGAATAGACCAACAGCGAAGACTATGGCAGACAACATGTCTCAATGCTCATCATGTGTATCGAAATGATCTTGAGTGTTGTTTTATACAGGACTACAGTCGACAGAGCAATAGCATGAATTGTGCACAATACATGAGCTGATCGCCTGTTACTCACTCCATCACAAGGGCAGCCAATGTAGACATTCAAAGCTAAAGATGTCCTTCCAGCTTCGTAGCGGTTTTCAATATTCTATGTGATTTCCTCTAACGGTGAACCATCATGCGAATAACAGTTATGTAAATTAGCTACAGCCGCTTGACAATTCAAGCGACAGCTGTCTCCGAACCCCAAGACTTGTAATCTTTTCAAACTCATAAGCAAAACTTTTCTTTCGTCACATCGTTTATCCCAGCCAGTCCTTCTCATCGTAATCCAGGTCATCCGTCTACATCAGGCATGCCACTTGGCGACTGCTGCACAGATCTGAGGAAGCAACCTTGACACGGCTTGTTGGGCTGACCCATGTGAAAGCCTCGACGAGCCATTCATACCACACCTTGGTATCATCTGTCTGTCGCCACATGCTAACCTCAAGCTCGGTATCAGCTGGGAAGTAGAGAGGGTTCTGTAATTCTGTTAGTACGCTTCGATACCTGCTGCAGAGGGAGCTCACCTTCAGGGGGAAGTAGATGGGGAACCAAGAGATCATATCTTTGCTCTTCTCATCAATACGCCCAGGGTGTGTGCTGATTTCGATCTTCTCTCCCTTGTTCTCTGGAATCTGAGACTCATATAGAGTCGACTCAAAGTAGCCCGCCAACCCATGAGTGACACCTCTTGTCCGGCAGACAAAGGTGAGATGAGTATATCGCGAGTTGTGGTCATTGGCACCAGCTGCACCAGCCATGCTACCGCCGCCACCTCCCACGACGCCACCAGAGCGCTTGGCCTCCAGGGCAGCGAGTGAAGATTCGGGAATGGGGTGACAGAATTCCCAGGCTTCCTGAAATCTGGGCTTGTTGGGCACTTTCTCGGCAACAAAGTCGAGAGCAAAAAGGCGAACAACCCAAGGTGTCTCGAAAGCGTTGGGATCTCCAGAAACTCGTGAGAGGATATCAGCGTGGATCTTGGGTGTTGAGATGGGGCTCAGATGAGCGGTGTAAGAGCTGGGAATGGAGATTCCATGTGGTGTGGACATGACATGTTGGATTCCATCAAGACATTCGGGAGAGAGCTCGTTATCACCGAACGAACCAAGAAGCTCAGAGATGAGAATATCAACCTTGCCATATACAGGTCCATTCTCGTCCTCGGAGACGATAGGACCCTTCCATGCTCGCATATCGGTCTTGACAACCTTGACCTTGCCACCCCAGACAAGGTCATTCTGGCGCAAAAGGTAGACATAGGCGTTGGGGTTCTTCTCAACCGCCCACATATCGATGGGAACACCGGCATCCTCAGACGCTTTGAGTGCTCGAGTAACGAGAGGGCCACGACCAGAACCAGCAACAGCAACGACAACCTTGCCGTCCTTGGAGGTGGGTTTTTTGAGTTCCTTCCATTCTGTGAGAGCCTCAAACACGGCAATCTCGTACTGGCTATACTTGACGGGGTCGCCCTCGAAGACTTCATATGTTGCTGACTCGAGATTGTCTGACAGGGGCTGGAGAGGTGACTGAAGCCAGTCTTGGAAGCTGGTCAAGGTTGGGCTCTCAAGGTAGCTAAATGGTGGCTGTTGGTCCTCGAGCCATCGCAGGTATGAAATATAGTCGTTGTTTTTGGTCTTGTTTGACTGTCCCTGAGCCTCAGCTTCGGCCAGGCTAGGTAAATCGTTTTGAGCGGTTGGCAGAGACTGTTCACCATCCTTAAGGTGTGAAACATCAGGGCCAACGTCACAAAGCAAAATCCATGGGACATTCTTCAAGCGCATGTACGAGAATATGAGATTCTGGTGGCGCTTAGACAGTGATGGGAAACCAGCCTTGTTGGCCTGGAAAGTCGCAGGGCTGAATGTAAGATAGTGCAAAGGCTCAGCAAACCATCGATCCTGAAGATCCTTCTCGGGCATAACACGCGGGATTTGCAAGGCTTTTTATCAGGTTAGCATTCATGAAAGATTCCAGGGGTTGATGTGAGCGTACCAACAAAGAGTCTAGTGTTGTAGTTGCAGACGCTTCGGACGTGATGCCACGAATCCCAAGCGGCCAGAAGATCGATCTCCTTTCCTTCGGTCTTGGTTGGAGTCTTAACATCAAGGGAAGAGATGTTGGCCGTCTTTGCATCAAGGCCAGGCTCTCGATACATAGGCATGTGAATCAAGAAAGTGAGTCGGTTCCCAACTGTGAGAGCCTCCTCGACAGCTCGTGCGTATTGGGCAAGACTTTGGTTGCCGCCGTCGATAGAAGCATCCTGTCGAGGGGCAGGAATCATGATGCTCCTCACACCGCAAAAGTTGGCATAGTTGATCTCCACGTTGAGGACCTGGCGGGAGATGCTTGAGATGATGGGGTTAGAAGATCCAAGGTCGAGCCAGGGGCTGATGACTGCAGTGTAGGTGTTTACAGCAGCGCTGGGGAACAGAGCGGTGTCCTTGGGAGTCAAAGGAGGCAAAATGGGCTCTGCTCGTGAGCCAGTTGCCCTGGCAGTAGGCTTCTCCCCATTTTCGGATAGTGTGGACAGATGCTCAGAAACGAGAGCAAAGACACGGTCTCGGAAGTGAGTGTTTGTGATGGGAGTCGTCGCAAAGGCTAGCTGTCCAAGAGTCAATCGGTGGCCCCGAGCATCCTCACGAGTATATGCCATATATTATGTATAGAATATAAAGGTCTTTGGCGTGGAAAGCTTGCGACTTACACCATGGTTCAGCAGATGGCCATACTGCATATCGGTGAGGGGCTCATCGCGCGTTGAGTCGTGGTATCCGATATGAAAATTGGGACGTTGAAGACCAAAGTTGTCAGACATTTCGAAGCCTGCGTCGTCAGAAGCCATGATTGTAGCTTAGAGTCCGTCAGGAGACGATGTTTGCGGTTGGAGTTTGCAGGGAGAAACAGCAAGCAAATAAAGTTGAGATTTCTGGTGGTGGAGTAAATTCACCCCGCCAAAGCAAGCCAGATCGTTCAGTTGTGCCAAGTGGGAGAGAAGAGTAGAGGGGAAAGGAGTCGTAGACAAAAAATTGCTAAGAATCAGATCGTGTACTATAAAGAAACTTCGTATTGTTTGTATGCAAGAAGTATCTCCAGAAACCTGCGGGTTGGAGTTTCGAGCTTCAAGCTCGAGAGAAGGAGCTGTTGATCTTCGCAAAGACCCTGAATTTGCACAGTGTGCGCCCATTTTGAGTTAAACAGTAAAGCGAAACAGGTTCAGGTTTGGTAAATGCCTCCCCTACAGCAAAATCGTTGACAAACTCAGTGCGATATCATTCTCAGATACAGCTTCAAAGTTTCAATGCCACAGTCGATGTTACAAGCACGCACATATATGCTACATCTCGTCATATAACCCAGTGGCACATACACATCTAATGCACTGTTCGACAAGGATCCTTATCGATAAGTATCTGCCCTCAGGCGGCAAGAAAACACCGAACCTTGATATACGGTGTCAAAATAAACTAAGTAGAGAGTCCCCTAAGCTTAGGCTAAATTTACCTAAGCATTTTTATCCCTTAGGGTTAAGGTCCTGAGTTTTCTTTCCTTCCGTAGTCTGCCTAACAAGGCCCGCCAAAAATTTCTAGCATCTAAAAGTTAGCAGAGCAGGAAACAAAAACACCACGGCCTTCCGCTTCAGCCTCGCCACTTTCTCTCACACCCTCTCCCCGTCACTCGCCGAAAATAATGTCCGATATCAAGGGAGGAAAGCGTTCAAGCGCCGACGCCGACGAATCTACGCGAAAGAAGGCCAAGAAGGACGGCGAGGACGAGAAATACAACCCCTACCTTGCTCACATGTACGACAACGGTAACAGCAATGGTAATGGCGCAGAGCCTTCGCCGGACTCTCCTCTCGCCGGTATGAAGAGGCAGCATACTACCGCTGCCCAGGCTTCAAAAGCTGAGGACTCTGAGTCGAACCCTTTCACCGGCCGACCTCATTCGCAAAAGTACTTCCAGATTCTCCAGGGCCGTCGCGATCTGCCGGTCCACAAGCAACGACAAGAGTTTTTGGACAAGTATCACTCAACACAGATTCTCGTCTTTGTCGGTGAGACAGGTTCTGGAAAGACTACTCAAATTCCTCAGTATGTCGTCTACGACGAGCTACCTCATCTTACCGGCAAGCTTATCGCCTGTACGCAGCCACGTCGAGTCGCCGCCATGTCGGTCGCCCAGCGTGTCGCCGACGAGATGGACGTCACCCTAGGCGAGGAAGTTGGTTACAGCATTCGTTTCGAGGACATGACAGGTCCTAAGACTATGCTCAAGTACATGACTGATGGTATGCTTCTGCGCGAGGCCATGCACGACCACGAGATGTCTCGCTACAGTTGTATCATTCTCGATGAGGCTCACGAACGTACTCTCGCGACCGATATTCTCATGGCTCTGCTCAAGCAGATTTCTATGCGCCGTCCCGACCTCAAGATCATTATCATGTCTGCTACTCTCGATGCTCAAAAGTTCCAAAAGTATTTCAACGATGCGCCCCTGCTCGCTGTCCCCGGTCGAACACACCCTGTCGAGATCTTTTACACCCCCGAGCCTGAGCGCGATTACGTCGAGGCCGCCATAAGAACCGTTCTCCAGATTCACGCTTCAGAGCCTGAGGGTGATGTTTTGCTTTTCCTTACTGGTGAAGACGAGATTGAGGACGCTTGTCGCAAGATCAGCCTCGAGGCTGATGAGCTGATGCGCGAGGTCGACGCTGGTCCTCTCGCCGTTTACCCTCTATATGGTACCCTGCCTCCCCACCAGCAACAGCGCATCTTCGACAAGGCCCCTCCGCCTATTCGCAAGGGCGGTCGTCCTGGTCGCAAGGTCATTGTTTCCACCAATATTGCCGAAACTAGTTTGACTATCGACGGTATCGTCTATGTCGTGGATCCTGGTTTTAGCAAACAGAAGATCTACAACCCTCGTATCCGTGTCGAGTCCCTTCTTGTCTCGCCCATCTCCAAGGCTTCAGCCCAGCAGCGTGCTGGTCGTGCTGGTCGTACCAAGCCCGGAAAGTGTTTCCGTCTGTACACCGAGAAGGCATTCAAGAAGGAGCTTATTGAGCAAACATATCCCGAGATTCTGCGCTCCAACCTTGCCAACACCGTTCTGGAGCTAAAGAAGCTTGGTGTGGAGGATCTTGTTCACTTCGATCTTATGGACCCCCCCGCTCCCGAGACCATGATGCGCGCCCTGGAGGAGCTCAACTATCTTGCCTGTCTTGACGACGATGGTGAGCTGACCACTCTCGGCAGCATGGCCTCAGCATTCCCCCTTGATCCCGCTCTGGCGGTCATGCTTATCTCGTCTCCCGAGTTCTACTGCTCCAACGAGATTCTCTCTATTACCTCGCTTCTCTCAGTTCCTCAAATCTTTACTCGCCCTGCCAACAACCGAAAGCGCGCCGATGAGATGAAGGCTCAATTCGCGCATCCTGATGGTGACCACCTCACCCTGCTCAACGCCTACCACGCTTTCAAGGGCCAGGCAACATCTGACCCCAACAGTGCCAAGCAGTGGTGCCACGAGCACTTCCTCTCCTACCGACATCTCTCAAGTGCGGATAACGTTCGCGCTCAGCTCAAGCGCATCATGGAGACGCATGGCTTGGAGCTTGTGTCGACACCATTCGAGGACAAGAATTACTATACCAACATTCGACGCGCACTGCTCGCCGGTTTCTTCATGCAGGTCGCCATGAAGGAGAGCTCAGGCAAGCTCTATCGCACTGTCAAGGACGACCAGGCTGTGTTGATTCACCCCTCAACTGTCCTCCGCACCGAGTTTGACTGGGTCCTCTACAATGAGTTTGTCTTGACATCCAAGCAATACATCCGAACATGTACGGGTATCCGGCCTGAGTGGTTATTGGTAAGTGATACTTCCAGATGACTCTCGTTTCATTATGAGTGTCAATTTTACAGTCGCTAACACTTTTTGCAGGAAATTGCCCCTACATACTACGATATCGACAGCTTTGAGCAAGGTGACGTTAAGCGTTCTCTTGCACGCGCTGCAGAGAAGAAGCGCCGCAAGGAAGCCATGAAGGCTGGTCGATGAAGTACTCACTTCAGGAGCCCATGAAAGAAAGGTCAGGAAAGGCTCTCCAAACGTCCCCTAGAAATCGACAATGAAGGCATGGGCAGGGATTCAAAACGTGATCGATCGACCTCTTTGCTTATCCAATGCTTAGCCCTACCATGTACGTGCGGGAAGCGGCCCTCCATTGCGGCTCGGCCTTGCATGGGGCCGACGAGACACAAACACATTTCTGTTACTGGGAGTAGGGAAGAGGTCTTGTTTGTCGACTACTATGTAGCTTGACAAAGCTCTTCCCCTCCCTGATTCATCCCGGTCTGGAGTTGCACATCCTCGCAAGTTGACTGGTTGACCACGGCGTTTTACAAGTATGCGCATCAGCCACTTCTTCCATGGTTGGCTGCTCGGTTGATTTGTTTTTTAAACGGTATTTCATGCTTCAATGTTTCCCCCTCGTTGCGCCCCTCTCTCTCTGGTCCATTGGTCTCTTTCACTTTGCCCATTGGGTCTTAAAGTCCTGCAGCACCGTTAGATTGCCAAAAGAGGGTGTGAGCGAGTGTAATGGAGGGATGCGGGCGTTTTTGGCTTGTTTTACTTGTATCTTGAGTGGAGGTAAAAAGAGAAGAGGCGACAGATAACCTTGGGACTGAATAAAGGTTGTGGGAGAGAGAACTATTGTTAGCACACCGGCCGTATTTCAAACTAGATGAAACATTATCAACGAATTCCAGGCACTTGCGCAGTTCTGCAACATTCATGCACGACACCTCTTCTGGTTGCTCGAGCGTTTGTCTTGACTGCATTGTTGCCTCTTCTCCCAGCCTCAAATCAACTAGGCAGCCAGCTTAGCTGTCAGCAAAGCTTGACTCAAAATAGCCTGAGTACAGTACTTGTGTCTGTCAGGATGAAGCTTCTCTGATGCAGACACAAACAAGGCATCCCTGCAGAGGGAGGGAGGGTGGCCTGCATATCCGTCTCGCCGCGCTTGACGATGCAGTCTGGATGTTGGTTCGGCCATCCAACCCCAATTTTCCCAAGGTTTTCTCACCTTTCACGTACTTCTCTCTTGGGATGACGATGTGTGTGTCAATGCCTGCTCGTTCTGGATGTGGGCGACCAGGGGCCGATAAAATGGGGGAGCTAGCAGGGCTCCCCTCATCGAGATCGGTTATGGAGGCGGGCAAGACGGGAGATCGATGGAAAAAGCAAAAAGAAGCGAAAAGAAGGGAAACGAAGTGTAACTATGTACGGATATGTCAGTGTAAATAAGTGAGAAACAATCATCAACCTTGAAACGTCTCGGTCAGGTTAACGCACAAACAACGCCATCAACCTCAGCCAAAATATTATGTATAGCTTTTCACACTGTAGGCTTCGACAATCCGTAATGTTGCCTCCATTACCACATTTCGACACCAATGACGGTGGACGAAGGCTGCCAAAAGAGAAAACGAGCGCGATTGTACGGACTACTGAACTAAGGAAAATCGGCGATGGCTGTTTGTTTCAGATATACGGTGGGACAGACACATAGGTAGGTAAAGCCAGGTCGGTCTTCACAAAGGGTGCGGATTCCTTCTCAAGAATTCTTGTTGTTCCCAGCCATACCTGCCCCACGACGAATGAGAGGAAGAGTGTATGAAAGGGCAGATATACGAGGTGAGGAGATCGTATGTATCAGAAGAAGAGAATACCACCAACTTTGGCCTATGGGTTCCACCTCGAAGTTTGCTTCCATACAGACCCGGCTACTGACTACCGACGAAATCAATACCTGTTTTAGGTCAGCAGAGCCGTTCATGACCGATTCAATACCATTATCCGATGACAAGGGTGAGAAAGAGCCGTTGTAGCATCCCTCAATTTCACCCGGTAAAGTCAATCGGGTTATCATAATGATTGAGACTGCTCCAACCAGGGATGGCCCGGCGATAGCAGATCAGTGAGAAAAGCTGATGCGAAACACCACGTGTATCTCGGCGTGGTTTGGAATATCAGGGTATCATCCCACGGGCCAAACAAATTGCCCGGCTCAGACCTTCACAAGTGGTCCAATCAATGAACATGTTCTGACGGGAGCTCCAGCAGCTCTCTTCCTTTTCGAGCATACAATGCAGTGGAAGGGCTCGAGCTTCAAGCAGACGACAGTGCCGACCGGAGAATAAAGTATGGAGAGCATTACCTGTATGTAGGCATCTGCAGGGCACTTCCTGGGTGGTTGAGCATCATGGCAACCTATCCGAGGAGGCCATAGCTCCTTGCCGTTCTCCCCTGCTCACAACCTGGAACGTACTTGGGGGGGCGGAAGAAGCAAGATGGCGCACAGGTGAAGAAACATCAGAAGGTGCGCTGCTCGAAGGGGGCCGCGTTGTCAACCGTGCATATTGCGCTGTTTGTGATGTTTTCCCAATATGTGGAAATGAGAGGACCGTTTTAAGTTTTTGTCTAGTTGTAAAGCAACGCAACGCAACGATAAGACTGGCCAACCCTGGATCTTGCTGCTTCTGCGCGCCCGTCCAAGGTGTAGTTTATCGCGCAATATTACAATTACCTCAACGAGAAGATGGCCTTGATAAAGTCCAAATGAGTGTGGAGTGGCCGAGGTAGAGTGGGTGATCCGCGAATGGAGACGCCCGAGGTCATCGGTGATGCTCAACTGGACGTTATGAAAGCACGGGGCGACCCGAGACCTCCGAGTAGGGTCGTAATCTCATCGAGTAAAGACTGATGCTTCTCAAATATCTCATGATATCAGAACAGGTAACCCACCATGTCTGAAGCTCCTCCTCGTAATAAGCTCTAGCCTCGCTCTTCGGCAACCTTGATAGTGTGTATCACCGACAGCTAGGCTATCAGCCTCCCCAGCACAAGCTCACAGAGGAAAAGAAACATTGCCGGCATGTGCAAGTATGCATACTCAGTACGTTGAGATATACTTCGCATATCCACAAGCCAAACTGCGGCGCCACGCGCTTGTGGATCCCGTCCCTTCACAAGCAAAGAGTTTTTTTCTTTTTTTGCTTTTTCCCGTCCTTCCATTCCAGATGCTGGGCTGAGCCGCATTGGCATCGATCCCAAGATGTTCTAAGAACGTTTCTTTTTCAGCCTCAGAGATCTCCTCCCCACAAAGTCCCTGCCTGGAAGAGCCACAGGGTCAGAGTGAGGTCAGATTAATTGATACATGGCCTGCTTGATTTTGAACCATGCCACTGCGCGTCCGACAATCGGATCTTTGCCTGTGCACTTCATGTGGCACGATACATGGTAGCATGGGATGACCGCAGCAAGCCTACCGTTGACTACGGGTCTTTGGCTTCAGGTCGTGGCGCCGGCTGGTCCGAAAACACCACAACATATGTATTCATTGATGAATAGCACGCCCCTCCCTATTCCTGTTGAGGGTTTCTTGCCCTGACCTGGTCCTGTATGCGGCGTTGGAGCAATTGTGATTGCCGTGGACCTAGGGGTTTGGGCGTGGACCATAGACGGGGGGAATCATCATGCATCGTCTCAAGTAAGGTCAACTCCGAGAGGGATGCGCAAAAGCTCGGTATCATTGGATATGACCATGACAGACAGTACGTCCTTTCCCCAGACGAGTATACACGCCCTTGTCAGGTCTAACCTCACGCCATTCCGCCGGACGCTACACCCTTTATAGCTCTCGTCCCATGGCCCCACGTCTCGATGAACCATAAACCGTTTAAGTTGTCTCCATGGCTTCTGAGACGACCCATCCTATCACTTCGCTTTTCAGTATGGACGCATACTGTCTGTACTGGAGCAGCAGATTGAGGTGGAAACCGCAACACATGAATGCCACTAATGCTGATTAACATTTGTCTCGTCGTGCTCTGAAAGCACTTGGGCGTCCTCCCCGGTCGTATGAGCGCGTAGTAACGAAATATCTTGATGGCGTCGATTTCTCCTTGCGACCGGCCTTCAAGAACAAGCCGTCTCTGGCTGGTTGCCGCATTCCATCGTCTTTTAGAATCATGTACGTTGTTTTGCCTGCCCGTACCCAAGTCATGTCTGCTTGTCGCTTGTAAAAGGCGTCTGCAGTCGTCCTGCAGAGCTCACAGGGGCTCCCTGTCTGTCATCACTACGGGTGTGGTCCCCACCACATCGCATCGTTTTGTTCGGCGGGGGGCATCAGTCAATGCCATGCAAAATGGCATTGCGACGCCAACGGCCATTCCCATCGAGTTTAGTTGTCCCTAAGACGTCAGCGTCCGAGTCTTTAAGTCGTACTCCGTTGAGCAAACACTACGCACCTTTGATCATGCCAGCTCATTCCCACTTAGAGCTCCGCTCTGCCCTGGGTATCCTTGACATGTTGGCCATCCGCACTTCAACGGTAGTACAAGCAAATCGTTCGACCCTTTCCCCAGCCTAGTCCACTCCCCGTGCTAATAATCGCATTCACGTCACTTCCTCTCATTGCCTGGCAACTCATATAAGAGTCTATACCTCTTCCTCGCATTCCACTACCCGTCTGCCCATTGATTCACATCTCACCTTGTCCGATCCGTTGCTCACTACGCCATACAACCAACTCTCTTACATCTTGGACATCAACAGCACAATGAGTGGAGCTGGTGGTTTTTATAAGTACAGATGCAAGTACTTCTATACACATAACTGCCCCAACTGGGTCTGGGTGAATAACGCGCCTTGCGCATCATGTCTTGTAAGTTGGCACATTTTGCTTTGCATATCAATTCGCTCGACTGGTACTGACTGATAGCTCCAGGCTGATGGGCGCGATAACGAAGAATCTTCATTACCAGCATGGGGACTATCTCGAGATATTGTTGTCCCACAAGTTCTCGACGGCATTCTTCAATATACTCTAATGGAGCTCGTAGCTCCCTCAGAACCTGGCGACGACTGGACTCTTCGGGACAAGGCCAGTCGGCCACCACCATCAATTCCCGTAACAAGCGCTATGCCAGGTATACCGAGCATCATGGCACATCATCGATTTTGAGAAGATCTAGTGTCCTCTAGGGGCACAGAAGCGTCACCTCTGAGAGGGTTTCTTCAATTGCGACATTAGGACGCCAGAGCTGGAAATAATAATCGACGGGCAAAGACTGAACTGGACTTTTGAGTGCCGACGGCAACAGGGAGATAGGTTGGCATGCCTCTCTCGTGACCGCCGACCATTTGCAACGCGCCATTGGGCGTAGGCAGTGTACGATTTTTGACTGACTGCGACGCTTGACATTGGATGGAGCGGGAGATTGGTGGCTGGAGCAAGACCGCAAGCAAACAAAACCCCCGCGAGATACCCATGCGCTGTTGAACCTTTCTGGAGACGGGGGACTCCAATCTGGAATTGTTATTTATTTTGGGATTCTTTTTTTTTTTTTTTTTTTTTTTTTTTCATTCGGACATCATCATGTAACAGGCGCGAATGAGTTTCACTGGGTGGCAACAATTGTTATCTGTTTGGCCGTTCTGGAGCCAGGAAATTGATTTCTGACCTCTTCCTTCGTGGAAAAGGCGAGGCAGTTTTTGATCTCATTTTGTTTCGATTCATCATCTGCTAAAAACGCACACGACATGTGATGTGATGCTCAGGGAGCATTGGTTGTGGTTGACCTGCTGCTGAGCGGGTCAGTAATGAGTTCTAGGCGCACGAAATCATGTCAAGGAATCAGATCAAGGCGCCGCGGCCAGGGCTAGGTCGTGAGATGTGGTGTGCCTCGGAAAGAGAGCTCGTCTGATGATCCTTGTCTGGCTGCAGGACTTATCAGTCGTTGTTTGTTTCGGGATGAGATACCCCACCGATAGAGATTGTCCAACAAGGCGCACGAGTCTAAGCTCTAATATTAAACCGACTTGAACAGCCATAACCATCACGGGAGCCGCAATTGTTTGTGGGCCGAAGAGTGTCAAGAGCGATGTTGGTTGTTGAAGAAAAGGCTTGGAGCCGCAGCTGAACGATGCGTTTCTGCTAGACCCGTGGACCGTCGTAGCACTTGACTTCGCGAAAAGCTATGAATGGCGTTTTTGCTCTTCAGACGGTAAACTTTTTTCGAAAGGGACCAAGTGCAACAGTTTCCACCAGTCTCCACGTGCCTGCATCTTGTGAGGGTGGTGCCAGTAGCTGGTTAGGGGGCCATCAAGGCTGAGCTACCAGTTGTACCTGCAATTAGCAGAGGATTAGTTGAGTTTCGGTGATGAGGTAATTTGACGCCGTTGAAAGACGGTTTGTTTTAGAACAGACTTCCGGCCTCGCTTACTCCCGCGGACTGCGGATCGTCAGGATCCCCGAACGACGGAGGCACAGTACGTATTGCATGGACAGACAGACAAACCGCGTAGCCACCGAAACGCGGTTCGACGTGCAGAATGCAGAAGTCAGTGCTAAGCATGCGGCTTGTTTCAAACTGACCGCGGATGAATGTACCTGCTTGTAGCATTGTTTTCTCTTCAGTACCTTAGCGGCAGCAGTGGAGAAGAAGTATGAGTGAGATTGAAGAGATTGAGATTGTGGCTTCTAGGTGGATGCGACGACGGGAGTGGGGAATACGAATAATGACAAGTGAACAGTCATCTTTGGGTGTACTTGCCTTTTCTCAAGTAATCCAATAATGGGGCCTGAGCCCAGAAAATGTTTGAATCAAGAAAGAGCTCAGGCGGGGAGTTTCCTGTAGGTCTCCGTTCTTTCCGGCCTGAATGAGCAGTCTGTGGTCCAGGAACATGCTCAATTGGCGATGGGAGAGACACCTCAGACACGGCAGCTACGAATTAGTGCTTTTCAACATCCACAACACCATTATCAAATAGGATATGAGCCGCTGTCAACTGGCTGATCAGGGGGAAACAGTCTCCACTAGCGCCCGTAAAACTTGACCAGTCTTTAGTAAGGTAGGTATGTATGTTTTTCAAGGTCTAGGGCCTTTGGAAGCTTCCATCCATTCAACCGTGAGTCTTTAGTTCAACTTTTGAGGGATGCCGCTGTGTCATGTGTAGACTCCCTTCTAGAAATAGCTTGGTTACACACACCTCACACCTCGCTAAGATTGACGACTAGGTAGCCTCAATGTCTCAGCTGCGCGGGTATCAAATAAGATCCTATTGGACAATTCCTCATGTTGAATCACAGCTCTAAAAGCCGATGGCCACTCTCAGCCTCGCAGAAGTGTCCCAATCGAGCATCTGACTTGGCTTCCTTGGAAGACCCGTTATATGCCGGAACTTTAGAGAGGGAGAATACAGAAAACAGCCATCCCTGGTCTTGGCATGAACCTTGTCTCCTCTCATCCTCTTAGAATGCAACGCTCAACGCTCGGTATGCGAAAGACGCCTGCGAGATCTCGCGAGGATTCTACGCGCTATGGACACAGCACCTTCAGAACCCTGCATCAGCCCATTACCCATAGCTTAGTGCCAGCGGTAGAAGCGTCATGGCACAAACAACATCTCGTTCCAGAAGCGGAATGGAACGATTGAGAGAATTACTGCAGACCTCACTTAAGTGCTCAGACCGAAATAAGTACAGCCAGGAACAAACCAACCATTTCATGAATCAGGTCAAGTGCAGCTACTAATGTATTTAGTATCAAGTGGCTTGTCTTGATGCCCTAGAGCATGTGCTGTCTGACCATTTCTTCTCTTTTGGAGTCGGGGTCCGCCGTTTCAGTACAGTACATCTTTCACGTCAACATCTCAAGAGAGTCTGTGTCTATTCACAATAAGCTTTGTCAGTTGTATGGGATTCTTCAATCCTGGAAGTTCCAAGTACCGCAGTGGAGTCAGAGTGCATATTCGTTGCTTGAGCCAACGACAGGATACGATGCACGGAGTGCCGGGTAATGCTCTCGAGACACAGGAGATTATTTTCCGCAACGAGATGCTCATATCCAAGAGCCTGGGAAGGTGTCCATACGATCTATGCGGTAGAGGTGCTGTTGTCATACGATATTTCAGCTGGACCCTGAATTTTAAAGCTTTCTTTGGGTAGGCAAGTTCCGAAAAATTACTCGTGTGCCTTTGAACGGAATGTGTTCCGGTTGACGTAATTGGATACGTGATTACGGAAGAACACGCACGGTTTGTGAAAATAGAGCGAACGCAATGTCATGTCACGGTCAAAGTTTGGGAGCTGTGATCACCAATTGTATAGTATTCTATCAGCGACGGACTTGTTGACGCTCAAGATCATGCTTCTCCCATGGAAAAGAAGACGTCTCCACTGAAAATAGCGTCTGGGATATGAAGTCAGGTTTGCCGTGATAATTCAACGTAATCATTATGCTCGCAACTACCTTGTATGCTACAGTTTGAATTCATGATGCCCCGGTATAACGCCATCTAATCCAACTAAACCATCATCGCCATACAAGCAGCAATCAGTCCTGCGACAATCATTCCTAACCTAGGTGCAACACCCGCAGCGGCATTATCATCGTCGCTCAAACCAAAAGGAAGACCCTGGTAGTCAAAAGTAACGTTCTGCTTGATGGAGCTGTTGTAGCACCCGCCGTTAGCAATGTCAATCTTGGCGATGTCGTCAGGCACGTGGAAGAACATGTAGTTCTTCTGAGGAATGTCCTTGAAGCCCTTGGTATTATACGGGAATTTGTCACCGCTGTCAGTGGAGCTGGTGTTGCGCAGAAGGATGCACTGCACTTGGCCAGGATAGTCCTTGTACATCGCTGGGTAGTCCTTCATTACGTCTGAGTTGCTGGTGTCGGCGACGAGGATGAACTTGCGATCAGGGAAGGTCTGGAAGACCTTATCGAGCAAGAAGCGACGGATGGACAGTGTCGCTGAGACGTCTGAGAAGTTTAGTGGGCGGGTATCGAAAGAGCCCAGTGGGTAGGTGTTGTAGATGAAGCTCATGTAGTTACGAGTGGCCTGCTCAGGTGTCGTAGTGAGATAGTGGAAGTGCAAGTCCCTCACTGAAGACGACCAGTTGGCGTAAATGTCAGGCATGTTCATCCATGGAGTGAAAGGTCGAGCAAAAGTGTTGAGAAGACCCTCCTTTGGCTCGTAGATCTTTGTCACTCGCAAAATATCGTCGATGTCAGAGACAATAGTGATACCCTTGGGTGGTACGAGGTAAGTGGTTGCGTTTCCACTGTTGTTCTTACCCTCAGCATAAACATTGAGGGTCTGGATCTTGGAGGTTTCGTTGCCGGGGATCAAATAGCCATTGTTGGAGTCTGTGGTGTTCTTAAGCACGACGAAAGCGTCAAAGTCGCCCTCCAGAGTTGTGTTGTATGGCATGGTGATGTTTTGCGAACCTCCCCTCTGGTACATGGTCAGTAACTGGTTCCGTGTTCCTGATTTCTTCTGTTTGACTTACCGCATCAATTGCACCACCGCTCTCGTCGGGGGACACATCAACATTGTTCACAAAGTTCATCTTGACCTCAACATTGTCCTGTTGCACCACAAAGATAGACCTCGTCACATTTCGAGCCTGAGCTTGCTGAGACTTGGACAGTTTGTCAACACTCGTGTCGATAAGGAAGACATTGGCGAGGTCGTCGACTTTCTCCTGGCTCAGGTTGGGGATCTTGTAAACATTGCCGTGCACTCGAACGTTCCATCCCCTGTTGGTCCAATTACCGTATGGGCTGTCTCCTGGTTAGAGTGGTTCTCGTATGTGATTGAGGCTACTTACGGAATATTTAGAACCTGTGTTGGCTCGGCTTTCAAATCATCGTCGTCGACGCCTGCTGACTTCTTAACAGCATCGCCTGTAGGGAAACCAGTTGGAAAGTCGAGGATGCCTGAATTGACCCATCCCTTGATCTTTGTCTCAACACCACTAACAAGACTCCCGACATAAGTCTCCACATCGCCAATGATGTCGCGTCGCTCGAGGTCCATGACCTGCGTAGGCTGAGCAGCTGGAGCTGGAATTGCCTCTCTACGATAAACCGTTGGTGCGGGACCGGGAACGGCTGCGGGGATGGCCATAACGGCAGGCAACAAGCCCAAGAAAGCTGCTTTCACCATGATGGATATATCTTCAAGTCTTGGCTTTCGAAGAATAGCGTGAGAACAAAGAGCCAAGACGCCAGCGAGCAAACGAAGGGAGAGAATAATTTATGAGGAGTAAGCGGACTAGGTAAGCTAAGCTAAGGTATCAGGGCAATCTTGTTTTTGTTTAGGTACTATAGTTGATTAGTATCGTCAGCTCAGACATGGGGAGCAGGTTCCTGCATTATGTGACATCACCAGCAACCAGGTATCTCAGTCATCGGATATTTCCTATTGGCTGGCTCTATACGCAAGTATAGGGATTAAAGAAAAAAGCATAGAACCAGATAAACTTGGCCCTTCTCGTTATAATACATGGGAATTTATTTACAGTTCCAAAATAAGTTGTTAGACATGATGTGAGTGAGGTCTATTATCTTATAGTTCTTTAGAGTTTTTACGATATTTACAATGGCATCTTCATGCAGAGAAGCACCAGATAGATGATGCGTCTTTTTTTCTTTCCTTGTCAGCACTCGTGTAACACGACCAGGATGGAAGCAAGCTTCTTGGAGCAACCCACACACTCCAAATCTGTCGCAGATCATTTGTTACAGATGCATTAAGTTTACGACGAGTGTTTTGTTAGTTCTGATTTACTGCCCAAGAAACGCGGGCGTTGGCAAATCTTGGCACTCATGACATCACTCACGACACCAATTCTCCGATCCGTCGGATCCGAATGCCGATCTAGACGGGATCTTCCAACCTCCCCACAAAACGATTGACTTTAAATCTTGAACTTACCTGAAAAACCTGTCCCCAAGCATGGCAGCTAGTGTATCTAGATCGCTCTGGTCCTGTCTGAATATTAGTACTTGTCCAATCAACAAAAAGGATGGGTAGACTTATCCCCTCACCGCGGGGGGCTGTCCTCCACACCATTTCCAGGCGAGAGAACAGCCAGAACTACCCTACCCAACAAGGCCTGTCCTAGATCCAACAATCCAACCCAGCCTCAACAGTGCGGCCAGAGTCGTGAAATTCAACTTGGCAGAAGGGCCTTTCACAGCACCAGACAAGTACGAAACTTTGACTCCAACTCGAGATGGGTCCCGGTGATGCTTCCAACACCAACCGCAAGTATCCTCCTGCAACAACGGCCATTGCAAAGGTGAAGACTGTTTCGTGAGCTGACGATTCCATGAATGATCCAATACCTTCGTAAACACAACTCGACCAAAAGGTTGCCATAGCAGAGCGCAGTCTGAAAACCCACCGACACTGACGAGAGAGCTCCTTCTGTATGATTCGCGCTGCCAACTAGGACTAGTTTTTGATTCCTCTCCAAATTTCTCTCCAGTGAGAGGCATGGAGGGCTTTGACGGGTGGACAAAAGACATCCATAAAAACCACTCTTTCATCTCAGTTCAACCTTTCGGCGGATCTGAGGGACCTGTTCAGACCTTCTGATCCTTACAGGCTTGCTGGCGCCCATCATGACCAAGGGATTGTGACCCATGGCTGGAGGTTGATGCGCTTGGTCAGACCAGACGCGGAGCGTCACACACCGGTAGCAAGCGCTGTGGTGTGGTCCAGTGTGCGAACGGGTTAGGAGGATATGGAGTAGTGCAGCAACGTGACATGCCATGAACAGCTTTGAAGGACCGGGGACTATACGATTGGCAAGATATGTCAGTCGCCGAATTTCTGTGTGTTTCCAAGAGTTGCCCGCTGCACCAGATGGAATTACCCTAGCTGGCGGTTCCGGCAAGCGAAAACTCGGGACGGGAATGAAATTCATTGACTGGCTGTTTGGAGGCCAAATCGAAGCTCCACTTCTCAGCTGTTTAGGCGCTATGGGCAAGCTAGCAGTATGACCAAGTGGTCAGACTAGTTCCATCTCCAAGACCCAGAACTAATCGCAACGACTAGACGGTCTACTCATGACCAATGTACTGGTTCCAGCGGAAAGGGCTGACGAGCGTCCTCAGACCAGAGGCTCTTACCAAACGGCTCATGGCACCGATCCTCTCGCGCACCAAACGGTGACTGGACTGCCCTCCTCGCCTGTCCGTCGGCAGTAGCGCCACCAGTCAATCATCCAACTTTTCAGCGGGCATGATGACAGCTGGTACTTCACCGGCATAAAAGACGACTTGGGCGACAAGAGCGCAAAACTTGAAAACCAGATATCTTCTTAGGGTTAAGTTCCGAGCCTCGTTCACCCGCCCGCTTGGTACGTCCTATAAAGGACGCGCTACCCACCATAATCCGGCTGCGGCATTCACGAGGTCCTGTTACAGGCTCGAGAGCGGCATATGGGAGAGTAACCAAATGATGCGAGTGCCTACAATAGGATCCCTTGCGAGAAACGAGGACCGGAGGACTGTGGGGGAGGCGTCACGCGTGTTGATAGTAGTGAAGGAGCTCGTCTTGACCGTGTCGAGAGCCTCGGAAAGCTGATCCGTATGAATCATATGTTTTGGCGGGTGTCACATCTCCAGTACAGAATCCTAGAAACTGAAAAGCGTCATGAAGTGGTTGGTGAGTGAGAAAGTCGAGTTCATGGAACACACTGCAATATAAGGTAGACGCGATGAGATCTGTGGGTCTCCACTGCGAACGCGCCTGCACGTGACTGCCCAGCCTCTTCACAGTACATACAGTGTGGGGTGCACATGAAGGCTGGAGCTCTTGAATCATGATGACAAACACCCTATACCAATTCACTATTTCTTGTTTCCAACATACATACCTCACCTATATAATCTTTTAAAGCTCGTTGTTAGCTCCCAACGCAGCATGGCAAGCTCTTCATCTTCTTCTGCTGCTGCACACCCAAAGATACTTGAGGAGATAGTTGAAGCCGGTAAAAAAGCCTTTGATCCAAAAATTGATGCAGGCACTCGGGCATCGGGTCTCCAAGCATACGACAAACTCATCGAAAGGCGAGCTACAACCTTGTTTCGAGACCATTTATTTAATATCAAGGCACTAACAGACTCCAAGAACACCAGTCTGGAAACTCTTGCCTGCTCTAAACACACTCATTAAGCCATCAGTTCTCCCACAATGGCTGAGAGATCCTCTGGTCCAGACGCTCACTCTCCTCCCTTTACGCCCAACTGGCGTCCGTGGAACCATGGAATTTGTCTTCTCAGTACACCCTAGTAATGTTGGTAGAACCCAAGACGCAAAAGCTGGACCACAAAAGCAAGGAGCTAGCATAACGCATGAAGGTGTCGCCGTTGCAACGAAACTCCTCTCCTCAGTTCCGACCAGTATGACAGCGGAAACGTGGTTCCAGGGCATCTCAGGGCAGCTATTTGAGCTCATCGATGGGACTGCTGGTCCTGAACTCGTAAAGACCGCTTCTCAAATCGTGGGTTATGGTGTATTGGGGAATAAACAATATGGTGCACCAGGTGAGTAACAGCAGACAATCTCTATAAACATAACTAAACTCAGAATTAGGATCTCCCGGTTGGAATGCATTTGTTCAGCCTCTAGTCCACGATATAAACCCAACGTTACGATCGATGGGCAACCCTGATTCCACTGCCATCAAGCAAGAAAACGACGAAATTGTCGATCTCAGCCGTGATCGTGTTCTCGTCACCTCCCAATCTCTCAAAACCTCGCTACAACGCCTTATGACCCTGGTGATGTCCAACTCTTCACCCGGGCTATGCCGACGTCTTCTCAGGCTTGTATTAGTACAGATATGGGTTCTCGCCTCGTGGCAAAACCCGCCACCTAGTACCGAAGAGAACTTTATCAAGCCTGCTAGGGCATTGTTACAGGCCTATCTGAGGATATTCGGCAATTCCGAAAGTGTTAGACCATTCATTCGAAACCTCCTCTGCAGAGGCGCCACAGAAGGAAGTAAAAAGCCTTGGGAGTATCGACTCAAAGGTAAAGGAGACATTGAGATCACAGAACCCCGTGGACTTGATTCAACCTCAGGCGTTGAGCTGAACTGGAACGAGCTCGAAGGCAAAGCAGCTAAACTGGTTGAGTTCATAACCACATCATGCTCCTTTACAGAGGTGTCATCCATCTTCTTGAGCCTCCTAAAGCGCTGGATGGAAACAGCAGACAAACCAAATGACGAGATCAAAATTGATCTGCGTTCTGAGGATGAAAAGACAGATTCACTTCTACAAAATCTTTTTGAGGTCACTATTCTACAGAAGTTGATGGACAAAGCTCCAGAAAAGCTCGTGAGCCAGTTTGATCAGCTACTAGAGTTGGTATGCGAAGTTCTTACTGCAGATACTCAGTCGAGGCTAGCAGATGACCTACTCGTTGTGGTACTAAGCTTACTGAATCTGGTCATCACTGCACCGACATTCCAGAAATCCCACATTAAACCAGAAGAGCTCAATATTGTAGAGAATTCCCTGCAACGATTGAGCAATGAAGATAGGCCACAGTTGTCAGCTACAGCAAGGAACCTAGCGCTGCTTCTTAAGTATCGAGACGAAATGGAGCAGGATGAAGTCTCTGCTTCGGCGCTCAGCACCCGGCAGATCGAAGATCAGAGGACGTATAAACTGGCCATGGAATATGTCACTGGGGGCGATGACAATCCAGCACCCATCGTTTCTGAAGGCTTGAACTTGCTTTCTGGTCTGATTCTTAAAGACAGCCCAATACTCGACATCCCTGCAATTGCCGTGCTTTTATCGACCCTACTGGAGAACAACGACGACTACATAAACCTTCGAGTCATCAAAGTTTATACTCAGCTGGCCAACAAACATCCTAAATCGGCAGTTCAAGAGCTTCTAGACCACTACTTAGACCCACAGGAAAAGTCTACGACGGACGTTCGGCTGCGGTTTGGAGAAGCTTTATTGCAAGTGATCCAGCGACTAGGGGAAACCTTTACCAGTGATGTTGCACGTCAAGTTAGCGAGACCTTGCTGTCTATCGCTGGACGTCGTGGACATCGAGCCAAAACCATGGCTAAACAAGCTCGTGATGAGAAGCTCAGAAAGCTGAAGAAGAGAAAGGACGATGAGGACGATGACATGGACTTGGATGAAGAAGAAGTGACGGAAGAAGAGAGGGCTAGGAACGACATTCTGGCTCAAATCCTTCAAGGATGGGAAAGTAAGAGAGGCGCAGAAGACGTTCGAATACGAACTTCTGCCTTGTCAATCTTTGGCGCTGCCATTGAAACGAACATAGGAGGCATTGGGCCAACGCTCGTATCTGGTAGCGTTGACCTTTGCATTAATATCCTGGCAATGGAACGAGAGATGGAGACGGCAATTCTACGAAGAGCTGCCATCCTGAACGTGTTAAGTTTTGTTAGGGCTCTCGACGCTGCCAAGGAATCTGGCAGGAAACTTGGCTTTGGTCTGACTGACGAGAGCCGAGAAGATATTGTGAGGACACTGCAATATGTGGCTCAGACGGACAACGATGGACTGGTTCAACAACATGCAAAGGACGTGGTTGAAAGCCTTGAAAACTGGCAAATGGCAAGCATCCTCCCGCCACAAGAGCCAACAAACAGTCCAGGATTCACTCAGCTGGCGGGCCTCCATGTCAACCCCAGCGGAACTTTGGTGGACGCAGCTGGGAAGCCTCGGCCACGAATTGAGGAGGTTGAATGAAAGACGGGATGAATGGGTGCGTCCAAAAGATCGAGGGGATATCCAGGTCCCACGCTATCCGGGTGCGGTAAATGATTGGCAATCTCGGTGTCTACCTGATCGGAAATCACAACAGGGCGCAGCGCATTTGAGTTGTGGATAGTGACACCATGCCGGATTTGAGGTTCCCTGGCGATGCAGCCAACTGCAGCTGACGGCAGGGCTAGAATTGACATGGCCTAAAGTTACCTGGCGCGAGTGCCTCATGCTTGATGTGACTGTGCCTCGAAGATGAGATGAGAATCGCAGTCAGTATATCCCGACGATCTATTTAGCATGTATCAAGCATAAGTTGGGACTTTGGTCAACAGTAGAACCGCCCGCCAAGGCAAAGTCTGCCTATGGGCATGAGTGATTACCGAGACGAGACGAGATAAGATGAGCGATTGCGCGGCTTGAATGTTTAAAATGAGCCGAATAATAAACATTCTCGTAAAAATCTAGAAAAGGAGTTAAAAAAAAAAGCGCCCCTAGAATTTTAAACCCTTGCTTGGGGTGTTTTTGATACATGAAGACGACGACGACATTATCGAGATGACAAGCCGGCAACGTGCCAGAAACAAGCCGTTGGAACCGCAGTGGTAGACAGGACAAGGAGGGAACTTAGAAGAGGTAATTTATGAGTGGGGAAACAAAGTTGGTAACTTGTTATTCTGCGACAAGACGAGACAGGGACCAAGGGGCTTTGATGAAACGACAGGGATGGTATCGGGGTTGGCCGGAGGCGGCTTAGAAGTGAAACATATACAGAGGGACGTGGCTTTTCTCAAGTCTTCTATGAGACGTTTTAGTCGCAAGATATGTGCAACTTGGGAATCTTGATCTATAGACGATGACTGATATTGATTGATATTGGAGATGGAGCCTGGAGAAGATGGAGATGACTGGCAATCTGTGGATCGGTACTCCATACCTGCATACCGATGCAAAATTGCCTCATCCAAGCGAGCAAAACTTAGATCAACGCTGTCAGAGCCTGTTAGAAAGCGTAACAAGAATGTAATTACCAGATTGGGTAACCAACACCGTTCAGTGACCAGTCTGGCTGGCTGATTCTATTCTGGAGGATCGGCAATTGATGGTCATTTCCAGTTATGATCTACCCATGTGCCTCTGTACGGAGTACGACTCGACCAATCTTGTCTGCGAATCTACTATTATTAGAGGTTAGTGTAGGAACTGTAGTTGGTTCACTGCCGTATGCCGATGAGGCTTAGCTACCAGTCTCAGATCACTCGTCACAATCATGGTCTCTAATCAGAAAAGAACAGAAAAGGTCGGAAGTTGGAACCCGGGATCTGAGTCATTCTAGATCCGAGGAAATGCTTGGCAGGGAAGAAAAGATCTTTTTTGGTGGAAGCCTGCATAAGAGAGTGGACTCTGTCTGACTCTGCCAAATCGCGGTCAAGCATGCAAGGGACTTGTTTCTGTTTTTTCTCTTCTCTATCCATCGGCTTTTCAGCTTGCCAGGGACAGTCTCGACATGTGAGAAAAGTGTTTGACTTTTGGGTTCTGGGCTCTTTGTTTCCTTGACGATGGACCTTGTTGGAGACCTAGATAGGTACAGATTGCTTCAAAGCCTCGGGAATCTCTGGTATCCGGTTATGGCTCGAGTTTTAGTTGTCAGAGTTGCACTAATCCTGCGTGCCAGGTTTGTCGATCCCGTCGGACATTTCTAGTGGTCTAGACAGGTACGCGCGACGGCATATTGCAGGTTCTGGCGTTTACAGCGTACAAGGCTGAAATTACCTCGCTGACGGGCAGTACCAGTACATACTCTAGGGGTAAATGTTCACTGCAGCAGTTCCGGCCTCTATGTAAATAAGTAGCCTCACCTGATCTACGCGCTGTTGTCTATGCTGTGCAACATGTGTACAGATAGAGAATAGGTAAGGTAGCTGGCTCTCCTCGAAACATTCATCACTTGACGATGATTGTGGCTATCTCTCATTCGCTGCCTTGGACCAAAATGTGGCGGGCGCCAGAACAACGAAATCTCGGGATGGCGGTGATTAAGAGTCTGGAGGTTTAATTGGCCCGCGTGGCGTCTCAGGTTCTGCACGGTACCTGCATAAAGTGACGTGGTGGCGCTATTCGATCTCACTAAGGGAGAGAATAAAAGACGAATGACGCAAGAGAGTGAAACATAACTTTTGTGTTATGTATCAGCCAGAGTCAACATATGTCTCGAGTAATTGTCGTCCAACACCGTGAGAATACCCATGATCATGCTCAGATATAGCATGAACAATCATCAAAATCGACCAAGGTTCAAGTGAACTGGAATAATATCGCTAAATTACAGGGTGCTTGCTCACCAAAAAGCGCTTCCTTAGCCCCAACCCCCCTGGTCAGGCACCCCGTGGACCCTGGCCCGAGAAGCCTACCGCGCCCCTGAACCATTCCCCTTGAGGCAAGAGCCAGAACGCCCCACCGACATCTGAACCTCATCCTTCTCCAACGGGTGGTCTTGACTCTTCCATCATCTCCAATCAAATCACATCCATGTTCATCTCAACAACGTCAACGCCGCAGCAACCGACCAACCCGCGCAAGCAAGATGAAAGGAAGGATACGCACGCTCATCACGAAGGGTTACTATGAATAAGCCTCTCTAGCTCAGGTGCATGGTCCTAGCCCTGGCACTGGCTCGTCGCCTCTAGTCTGTCGCTACTCCTATCGTTCAGCTATGTACTGTACGGTAGGCATGCGTAGCATTCGCTCTTGATGATCCTTCGCGATAATCGCATCTCCTCCAGCTGCGGAGACCCGAAGATGGCTCACCAGTCGCTGAAGGGAACGTGCCCGAGTGGGTACATCTCCTTCTCATTCTGATCAAGGTCAAGGCCCAAACTCGAGATGCAGACCCTGGCCCTCTCTTAATCCAAGGGGCCTCCTGGTGGGCCACAACACCACCCATGCTCAAAGCATCTTGGCAGTCCGGTGTTTTGTGGTTGCAGTCTACTTCCCTGCAAGAGACATTGAGCTAAAAAGAGGCGTTCCAGCCCAGTTGGTACTACGCCCCCGACTCTGGTTTCTCTTAATATCTAACGCTTCCTGCCTCACCTCCGATCCGGCTTCTCAGTCTTGTCTATCACAACCACCACACTCGTTCAGTCTCTATCGTGACTTTCCATTCATTTCCGGCTTCTGCCATTACGATCCTTCCAGCATTCCAGCAACCAGCGTTTCTCACGCTCCAACTTCTATCCTTTTCTATTAGGAGAAGAAAAAGCTGTGTCGTCGCTCGCTGCCCGACTGGAGGAATTGACTTCTACGGCCATTTGAATCGCATCGCAAACCGTGTCAATAGACAAATCCGAAGCTCCGCAAAACCCAAACCCCCCCAAACCCCAACCACATCCAAACCACCTCAATCTTCAAAATGAAGTCCGTCGTCGCTTCCATCGGCATGCTTGCCGCCGTTGCCAACGCCTACAATTTCCCCCACCCCGCCCACTACCGCCGCGACAACGGTACCGACACCCAGACCACTCTGACCGTCAAGACCACTGTCGTCGAGACCATCACCAGCTGCGCTCCTACCGTCACCAACTGCCCTGCTCGTGACCACACTGCCATTGCTCAGCTCCCCGAGTCCGACAAGGTCACCTACGTTGAGACTAACACCGTTATCCTCACTGAGGTTGTCTGCCCCGTCGCTGACGCCAGCTCTATCTACACCTCTGTCCTCCACGATGCTGAGACCGGTGGTGTTACTGGCAAGACCCTCACTGCCCCTTACACCGCTTCCGTCCCCATGACCACTGGCGGTGCTTACCCTCCCCCTAAGGAGGGCGACAAGACAGTCGTTTCCGACTACACCACCGAGCAGGTTGTCACTCTTACCCAGGGTGACGAGACCATCACCACCACCGTCCACAAGACTCTCCAGACCACCATCACCGTCTCTGCTGGCCCTCAGGTCACCGATGACGGCTCTAAGGGGAACGGTACCCCCGGGGATGATACCACCACTACCACTACCAAGACCAAGACTGGCACCGTCACCAAGACCATTGAGCGCGTCGGTGAGACCAAGCCTGCTTCGGGCGGTGACAACGGCTACAGCACCGGCAAGAGTGAGGAGGAGGGTTCCAAGGGTACTGGCAATGGATCCAACAACGGCGGCTCTGGCTCTGGCAATGGTAACGGCGAGTGTGTCCCTGAGACAGTCACAGTCACCGCCCCTGCCTCCACTGTCTATGTCACTGTTGTCCCTGAGGCCAGCAAGACTGGTAGCTCTGATGATGCTACCGTCACCGACAAGGCTGTCCATGGTGATGACTCTGAGGACGACGATGACGAGGAGGAGTTCTGCGACACCACCACCACCCTCGAGGCTACTGTTACCGTTGTCCCTTACCCTGTCAACGACACTGCCACTGGTGGCTACGCCAAGCCCACTGGCTTCTCCCGCCGTCTCCGATAAATGTCTTGAGACAACTCCTACGTATATGAAGTCTCATCTGTACATTACTCACCATTTGGTCACTTCTTGGTTAGGCATCTAGTGGAAGGGGGAACATCTTTGTATAGGCCAACTACTCCTGGATGTATGACAATTTACTTTTTTTCTCTTTTTTTCTTGCTGCTTCTTCAAAATCAATTCAATGAGAATCATGAACTTTCGTCTTATCTGGTCCACACAACAAATACCCTCTCGGGTTACTTGGTCTTGTTCCCTTTTGACTGTAGCACGGATGGTGTTGGTATATGGAAGCGCTTGTAGATAGATAGACTTGGGTTATGCTTATCTGGAATGTCGGTTCCATAGACCCCTTGTCTCATTGAGTCATAACATATATACATCTTGGTTTTTATACCACACATGCCTCATGCAGATGTAGTTGTATAGATGTGAGAAAATAAGCAATAAATATATGAACGCAATGCTCTTCAATGGCTTTTGGGGAAAATCTCGTTTCTGGATATTATCTGTACCTGCACTCTGACGCTCAGCTAAGGCCATGCGCATATGCAAACTCATCCAAACCGTAATCCCAACGCCTTGCTCATCCATTCATGCATAGCCCAAGTAGCTTATTTCATCATCTCATATCTTACACAGAGCACTTATCCAAGGACAACCTGCTCATAGGTTCCTTCATCTAGGTACCTCTGTAACACATCCTGTAAAGCAGCTTTTGTCCGACTCAGTTGTGGTGTGAGCCCATCAGCTTGCTGAAGGTTACCACGGATGCTTTCGACGTGGTCTGCTAGTTGCAGGGCTATGGGCTCAAGAGGTGTATTGATAATGTCCTGCTTTTGTGAGCTCTCCAGACGTAAGCTAATGTCATGGAACAAACTTACCTTGAGGCTTCCCTCATCTTTGGTGTCAGTAAGAAAAGTTGTATCATGATCCTTGCTGGCTGGTCTTGATGTCGGTGCCAAAACATGAGCTTTTCGGAACAAATCCTTCCGCTCTCTCGTCTGCGCCCTCGCATTTGCCTCCAATTTCCTAAGCTCTTCATAATCCCTCTCAAGCTCTCTTTCCATCCTCTCCTTCTCCGTCTTCAACAGCTCAACGGCATGCATCCCGGGCACAAGCTGTCTCTCCAACGCCGCTTTCCCATCGAGCACCGCCTCAAAATCAAGCTCCAGCGCACGACCCCCATCAGCATCCAGGCGCCGTTTTGTAGTCTTTGATGATGGATTCCCAGGTGGGAAGGGCAGGCCACGGGCGAGTTTACGTTCCATGCGGCGGTAGACGAGATGCAATGCTGCAGAGGCGTGGGTGCGTCGGTTGTTCGTTGGGGCCATGCGTTGCAGGATAGGTTGTTGGGCGAGTTTGAGGATAGATTTAGTAGTGGGAAGTGATGCTCCCGATAGACCGGTCCAGTCTGCAGCGACTTTAGAAGAGCGGATTGTGCGTTTAAAGGGAGCAATGTGGATGTATGGTTTTGGCGGAGAGGCGAGAGATTCGTCTGAGTCGGAGGGTGCATCCTCTTTCTCTTTGCGGCGACTTTTCTTTTTGTTCGTCTCTTGTGGCTCTTCTTGTGGTTCATCCGCGTTCTCAGTTGATGGTCTTCTCCCTTTTGGGCGGCCACGCTTCTTGGGAGCTTCTTCGGGTTGCTGATCTTCTGCGTTCTCCTGTGCTACACGGTCCTTCTTCTTTTTAGACCTTTCAGCCTTGCTGCCCTTGTTGTTGGCATCTTCGCCGAGATTACGCAAGGAATTTCGTGGACTTCGTCGTGGTTGCTCCTCTTCTTCAGATTCAGGCTCGGGCTCGGGCTCTTTTGCTTTACGACGCTGTCTCTTTCGGGGTGCTAGTGCTGGTGCTGGTTCTGCCTCTTGTTCATCTGGCTCAGGCTCAGGTTGTTGAGCTGCTTTGCGACCCTTTTTTCGTGGTTGGGGCTCTTCCTCTGGCTGCTCTTCCGGCTCTTGAATCTGTTTCTCCTTCGACCTCTTCTTTCGTTTTTGCTTTCCAGCATCTGCTGTTTCCTGCTCAGGCTCCTCATTCTGATCCTTCTCGAGAGATGGGCGTCCTCGCTTCCTCTTTGGTTGGGCTGTCTCCTCTACCGTTTCTGCCTCAGCTTCTCGTTCATCCTGATTCTTCTCTAGTGAAGGGCGGCCGCGTTTCCGTTTTCGTTGCGCTGCATTCTCTGTCGACTTCTGCGCCTTCCTATCTTCCAGTGAAGGTCGACCACGCTTCTTTTTGAGTTTCTCCGCCTGCGCTACTTCTCCCTCGGGCGCATCTTCCTGCGTTGTTTTCTTCGGTCGTCCTCGTTGTTTCGGGCGTGCAGCTTCTTCGACATCGGCTTCGTACTCGTCTGGTCGATCTTGCAACGCGCTGGGGGCTTGTTTGGACGCGTTTGCAGGCCTACCACGCTTGCGCCCTTGGGGTTCTGGATCTGGAGCCTATCAAAGAGAGTGCATGTTAATCGCGATGGTCGTGCGAGTGAACATCTGTTGCTCTATTACTTACCATGGTTTTTGTTGTGTAAGGAAATGGTTTGTTTTGTTTCGTTGATTTAATTACGGGCCAATGAACTCATGATTTGAGTTTCAGCGGCTCCGGAGACGGGGAAGCGGGGCAGTCCGTGTTTGTCCCCGCTCAGATCCGAGATGGAATGGAACGGTTGAAGGATGTCATTCATTCTACGCCTCAATCATGATCCAAATTTAGAGTTACACTATAATGATAACGTGGGCTTTAGACAGTTTCAGTCCTTATAAGATTATTACTGTGTGTGTTTTACAATGCGGTATCCGCATATCTTAACGGTTTCCTCATCTCATTCTGTCTGTTGAACGCCTACGCACGTAGGCACGCCACTCACTCTGTATCATCAGACCAAGACAGTGGGATCAACACTCGCAGCACAAGCCGCACAAATGAGACGATGCTCATCTTGACTAGACTCATCGACCTCAGCTAGGAATGCCAAAACGATAAGCGAAAGTTTAGCCCGTTTGTGCGATGCAGCTCCCCCAATGCTACACGATGATGCCATCAGACGTGTGCCCTCGCGATAGGCACACGCGACAAAACCCCGTTTTCGTCAGACTCTGCAGGACAGACGGCTCGATTCCTCGCAGGAGCGGAATACGCAAATGCGTGATGACGATGATGGGCTGTTGAACAGCGTCTGCGTCTCGGTACCGAACAATGGGGTATCAGTACCCTCATGATCCTTCAAGTACTGTACTGTCTGCACCTCGATTTTCAAGCTGGTAACGTATCATGTGTTTTCTCTCCTTTGTTGTGCGTTGCTCTGCATCTCACCGAGGGTCTTATTCGTTTGATGTTTGACAACTCATGCATTGCATTACGAGGCCAGACAAGACCTTGTCGAGGCTGAATGAATCAATCAAAATCTGACCGTCTGAACATTACTGCATCTTTTATCGCCAGACAAATAATTACCGCGCACAATTAGTGAGGCATGTAGCACAGTCTCCAGAATTTAAGAGTCATACCAACGTGTCAACAGTGGTTCCCATCGACTAACACAAACAATGCCCTTGTCCGATTCCCTGTGGATGGAGAGAATGACAGAGAGAAAAACCACACACAGACTGGACCCTACCTCGAGCATTGATGCCCAAATCATGGATGTCAGTCATGCCCCCTCGTATGGATCTGATAAAATGGGTTGGTCCACGACGGCGCTTAGAAGAAGTTGTGTTTGGTTTTGGGCACTGAGTGATTATTTTGCTTTTCACTCCGAGGGTATCGAAATCTGTGGGATCCATTGAATCGTGCAAGGGTTCTTTTTTAGATGTTTCCACTTGATCAAGGGTTTTTCCATTCAACTTCCATTTCAAGGTTGTTCTCTGTGTTGGCAGAGACCCGACGCTAGTGCAGGGCTGGTTTAGAATGGGCTCAGTGAGAGTTGACTCCCTGTTTTCACATGAATCTTTGAGGACGTGGAATGGACAGAGCGGGCCGTTCCATGTCTGAGGATTCGCATTGTATCACAGCCTATATTGAGAGCCAAGACTGACCAAGGTTGCTTGTTGGCACTGATATAAAGGCAATGCCCAAGAGGAAAACACGGATAGCTAACCATGGGCAAAGACTCCTCTATGCCAACTCTGATATCCATTATAGAAGTGTTGGGTCTTTTCTTGTTGATTTCACATTGATTACTTTTACTTATACACCACATCCACTCTGGACCCCCAATCTGGATACCTCTTCAGTCAGCTTCAGTGTAAAAAAGAGGCGACTGCATAAACCTGTATTAAGACAAGACCTGACTGCGTGACAACGAAACCGTCCGATCAATCAGTCTCAATCTAGACCCGTCAGCCCTCAATTCACCCGGAGCCTCTTTATCCAGACCAAGACCAAGTCTGTGGGGCTAGAAAAGAGTCTTAGTTGAACCTCTTAGACCTCATCCACTGAGACATTGACTATCTACGGACGGCCCAACCTCCTCTTTTTTGTGGTGGTTTGACAGACCCGATCCGAACCCGGCCCCGGCCCCGGCAGTCCAATTTGATCGTCCATCCACTCTCCTCCTCCGTACCAAGACGAAAAAGGCCGCTTCGCTCCTGAAGAGAGCCGAGCAACAGAAACTCTCTGCGCTAGACTGGATTCTTTGAACTAGAAGCGCGGCTGAGGCTCAGATGCAAGGACATTCCTTGTTGTTAGGCTTCTCTTATCTATCCACTGGCCAGGCCTGACTGATTGTCTTCTGTCTGTCTGTCTGTCTGTCTGTCATCCATCGTCATTTGATCAATGGCATCATCGTTGATCGGCTTCCAACTTTTTGACTTACAGCACTGCTTCTGCAGACTTGATCATCGCTGTACCATCCCGTACCAGGCTGGTACCGTTACGGTAGTTACATACAGGACCTACATAGCTCATCGTTTTTCAATCTGTTGTGCATTTCAATCACTTGCTCATCACTTTTGTCTCTGCCCATCAAACACCGCCGAGCCTATCAAAGGTCCCATCGTTGCTCTACCTTACAGTAAAGGTACCCCCCTCCGTCCACAGGCTCCGGTCGGTGCTCGCCATCCGCATCTCACTTGCATTGCATCTGAGGTGCTCTTTACTTTTTTTTTCTTCTATCTGGCACTTTCCCCTCCTCTTTCTCACACTTTTTATCTTTCTTCTTCTCTTTTCCCTCCTTTTCTTCCTTTTTTGTCATCTTCACTTGGATTCTCTCAAGTGAATGGCAAAAGAGATTGATAATCATCATCAACCTTATTAATCTCGACGAAGAGATTCTTCCTTCTCCGTACTGCACAGACAGAATTGGGTCTTAGCAGTAGCGATATAACTTACTACGAGGCACTACGTACGATATTACGATAAGCGGACTGACAGAGATATCTCGAAGCAATATCTCTCCCGGTCCCTGTCCCCTTTCTAGGACGACTCTATTGCCTGTCTTTGAAGAAAGACTTATCATGACCCCAAACACCAGTCGCATATCATCCTCTCCGTGTTGGAGGTTTCTCCTCTGGGTCCTGGCTCCCTGACTATCGCTACTGTTTATTGCTCACAGCAGACTCATCCATTGATATCTGCCATTGTCTCTCCACTACCAATTGATCGTCACAAATATCGACATCGATCGTATCGACTGGCTTGAGGCCCAAAGTTGAATCAAGCGAAGGCCTACCTGACTGACTGAACCTGACGGGACACCCCCCGCGACAAGCAAGACCCGGCCTTGACTCGACTCGACTTGGCTTGTGCGTTTGTCCCACGTCTTGTCATCTTCTCCGCTTCTTCTATTTTGTTTCCTTGAACCTTCTATTTTTATTACCGATTTGCGACTCTCCTGAATTACAAGGTCAGTGCTGGCTTTCTTAAAAGTCAAACAACACTTCGGACGTCCTCAAGGGCCTGAAAGAATAAACCGCCCAACCAATTCCATCGCCAATCACCCACCGCATCATTAAACAAACAGCCTGGACTTGACTGGGCTTATTTGACTGGGGCACCCAATCGCCTCCATCTACGTTCCCCTCTTCACTCCCACCGTCGGCCACTTGGGTGCATTGCCTTGCATCGTCTATGCTCTGCTGGCAACTGACTGGACTGGGACTCGACTGGCAGCCCCGCGTAGTATTGGCCTAACCCAAGCCCAGTCTCTGTATCCAATTGCATAACTATACCCACGTCAACACCCATGCTCACACCCACGCCCACGCCCACGCCCACGCCCACGCACTGAGCCCAGCCCAGCCAGCACCGCTACCGCTATTGCTACCGCTACTACTGCATCTGCATTTGCTTTGCCTTGCGGTAGCCAACGGTTGCAATTTTTTCCCCTTCCTGCCGTTTTTTTGTCTTCCGTCTTTCCTTGTCCTCTTTCCTCTTCGTACCAAGGCAAGGCAACGCATTGTTGTTCACTTGCCTGGTACCTCAACCTCAAACCAGACTAAACCGCCTCACTCAACTACACCTCACTTGATCTCACCTCACCTCACCTTACTATTATATCTTACTCGTTTTACTTCCGGATCGGCTCGCCTCCATCCGTTTATTTACCCCACACCGAAGCCAACCAAACTACTCGACTACACATCCAATACTTGTCGTTGATCGATAAGACCCTTATCGACCCAAGTTACTTTGTCTTTGACGGTCTTACTCAAGTCCAAGGCTCGAGGCTTATTGGACGATTTATCTGTCTGTCCATCCAAGGTTAACACCTGGACGCAATTGGGATTCCTATTGTCCCATACCATATATACGTTTCTTGTTAGACCTCAACTCTAAGGTCTACCGGTCTATACACCACATCAGCCATGCCGCCAAAAAAGAGCCTTCGGCGGCGGCCCGCGACGCCAAATCTTAACGTCGCTCAACTTCGAGCTCAAGTACAAGAAGTCCAGAATCAGCCTCTCACCGCCGACCCCAACTCGCCACCAGAAACCCCCACCACATCGCCGCCATTCCTACGCAAGACCAGTCTGAAACCTCGGCGCCAACCTGATTTTCATGATTACTTTCAGTCATTGGACTCGGATCCTAACATCAAGCCAACTGGCGATGGACACCAATTCAGCTATCAGCCTTCAGTTGGCCCTCATCAGCTAAGCCCTCGCTCGTCTTCCTCATCCGGCATGGCCGACGACACCAGTGATGAGGACAGCAGTAGTGAAGATGAGGATGAAGAAGATTCGGCAAGTCCCAGCATACGAAGCATGGGAAATGCTACTGGCCCAGCCGTCTCCTCGCCAATTGACGACTCTGCTATGGAGCTTGGCGACGATGATACCGACAGCTCTAGTGATTCAGACAGTTCAGAATCTGACTCGGGCTCAGAATCCGACAGATCCGGTGCAACAGACGAGGCTGAGACCTCTCACATTACTGTTACTTCAACGGCTATGGCTACAGTTGCTTGTAATTTCACTGTGGAGGATATTGACCCTATGGACAGCGATTGCGACGGACTCGATGTTCTACAACCTACCGAGATTGAATCCAATCGCAGTCGCTCAAGGTCACGAAGCAGGAAAGCCCACAAGACTATGGTCAAGGATTTTAGGAATCTCACTTGCAGCAACGAAACATCAGACAACGAGCAAAGTCCTGAGGGCGAGGGCGAGGGCGAACTCGACGAGGAAGCGCAATTCTTGAAGCGCCGCGAACAAATCAAGAAATTCCGACGTATGAGTATGGGTAGCAGCTTTGGCAAACGGACACACAGCGAGCTCAGCGACTCGGAGGATGAGGGCGAGGGGCTCGACGCCAACGAGGTCGGCTCCAGCGCACGTCGTATGCGGAGAAAGATGCATCGCACCAGCCTATTATTCCATGATCCGCCCCCTGCGCGGATCGAGGAGCTTGAGGAGCCAGACTCCAGTGAGGATGAACTTGTCGCGCACCAGCATCTCGCAAGGGAATTGCCTTATTGGGCTATTGAAATTATGGAGATGGGCTCAAGCTCCAGCTAGAGCGCTGAACCCTGCAAGCCACGCACCACATCAGCTGCGACAGCCATCATGCTACCCCGGCCCGCATAGGCATGAACATTAATGACATTACGAGGACGAGAGGGTGACCAGGGGTCCCTCTGACGACGATAACGACTCACCTTTTCGCATCCCACGAGCATGACACCGCCTACACCGACCAGCCCCTGAGTCTACCGGGGTTTGGGCAACGGTGAACCATTGATTGTGTTCGCCTTACCTGAATCCCATGATCAGTTATGCAATGGGCAGGTACGGATATTGAAGGTTGAGGAGACCATTTGATCAGAGAAATGAAATTGCATGTTTTGCATAGAATTTGCATCCAGGCCGAATACGGAATTGTCACATTTGGATTTCACAGGGATACCTTTAGACTGTTACGATATGTCGAATTTGTTTATTGAAGATATAAAGATGGGCATGATATTTGAGCACAGAAGATCATCATATATATGCGGAGGAGACATGGATATAAGTCTGGCAGACAACATGAAAGCGTTTGGCATTTATCATCACGATTGAAGCAATTCTAGAAGAAATGGGACACACTGAGAGTTTCTTCCTCACCCTTTTATGTAGTGGCAATGAATTGTTGCATAAGTGCTAACGATCGATGGCTTTTCACCTCAAACTGCTAAGATGGCATCGCTTGATGCCACTAACTCCAGCTTCTTTGGAGCCAGAGCATTAGATCATCAGTCTTGCATATCCTCGCAGTTCCTGTCTTCGACTGTGTAAGTGAAAAGTCTTGTCGTTGTTGATGTACCGAGGGTCGTGATGCTCGAACAGCACTCTGGAAGATCAGGACCTGCAGAAATCTGAACTCTAGTAGAGCTCGGTCGTATAATTTATCTGGGCATATATTGTTAAGTCTTTTGGGTTCATGAAGCTACTCTTGATGTTGGTGTTGATTGCAATCATGAATGCTATCCCCAGATACGTGACTGGTATGCAAGAATTTCCCCACAACTGATATAGAACAGATGAGATATAGTGAGTTTTTGGATGGGCCAACATCTATGGCTCTTGCAACATACTAACGTTAGCTAAAATTATGGTCCAAAAGTATCTGAACGCTGCCCCGCTAACATATAATCTACTACTATAAAAGTAAACTTATCTATTTTCTTTAATTATCTATAACTTTAATAAAATATATTATAAAAGAATAGAATTTTATCTATTATATATACTAGGCGCTAAAAAGGTTAGGATTTTAGTAAAGTAGCTAAGGCTCTTATTATTTAAGCTATAGAAAGCAGGAGGTTATATTATAATATTATAGATAAGGCTAGATATTTACTTACTACTATCTTTAATATTTTTTAATATTAGAAAACTTACTAAACCTTAAATAAAAAATAAAAATCTAGGTATTTTAAGAAACTTATAGTTTAGCAGATTTAATATATACTACTTATATTAAAATATAACTATAGGATTATATATAAATTACTTATTAATTATCTAGATAATAATATCTTATAAATAACTATATATTAAGTTATAAGACTTTATTATAGTTATAAATAGAAGGCTATATAGCATATACTACTATTTAAAGAAATAGTAAGATAGTAGTTTTTATAGTATTAAGCTTAAAGAAAAGATATTAATAAATTACTAAAGGTATATTATTTTAAAGTTTATTAATAAATACTAATTAAAAATCTTTTACTTAATTAATAATACCTTTAGACTATTTTTAGTAATAAATTATTAATTTAATTATAACTAAATTATAAATATAGCTAGGTCTTTAAGAAGCCTTATAAGAAGCTTATAAAGGAATTAGTTAATATAATAGTTTATAGAAAGTTATAATTATTAATTATAATTTAAAGAGTAATTTAAAGAGGCAATAAATCTAATATTATTATTATAATCTATAATTAAACTGCTAGAAGAAAAGGATATACTTCTTTAAGTTATTAGAAGGTATTAATAGAAGGTTTACTTCCTATCTAGACTAATTTTTACTATTTCTAATAAAATAATACCTATATATATACCTTAAAGTCTATAATAAACTAGCTATTAAAATATAAAATATTTTAAATTAACTAGCCTACTTATAGTCTAGATCTTAACTTAATAAAGTATATTTAGAAGTAATTAAAGCTTAATATTAAGAAAATATTCCCTTAATTAAAGCTTATAAAAAATGATAAGTCTAATTAAGTAAAGTTAATTAAATATATTAAATTAGTATAGGCAGTAATAATACTAGAGTAAATTAACTGCCTAATTAACTCACTTCTTTACTAACTTAATACTTATATTTAGGTATAGGGTTAGTATATAAAATATTAAAGAGAAAAATCTAGCAATTAAAATAATATATAGTATATTATTATTAGATTTAAATTAAATTAATTATATATATATAAAGTTATTACTATTAAAGTAATTAAGTTCCTATAGGGTGGGGTGTTTAGATACTTTTGGACCATAATTTTAGTCTAATTGTTAGGTTGATGATCAATACCTAGGTAAAGGTACCTACCCTACGTTAGAAGTTGGCGTGTAAGTGATTGTAATGTGGGTGTGGTTATCGATAAGAGCTGCCCGTGTCCCTCGATTGTTTTGAAATTCCACCACTATCGGCAACAGAAGCTACCTATCGTCTATCACCAACTCGCTACTTTGAGGCCATCCTCCTCCGCTCGGATAAGTTGGACACGCACTGTGCATTTTGTGGTTTCTTCGTATATCCAGAATATAGAACTTTTATTAGTACGAGAATCGAACGACGACCACGCCCACCATGTCGCTCATCTCTGCGCACCTCGAACAAATTGGCTATTCCTGCCAGGGAATTGACTCTCTACCGTAGGCAGCACACACTTCCTTCTGTTCCAATCGCTAACTTGACTTAGGTTCCCCCCTCCTAAGATCTTCACCAACGCCCTCCTCTCAAATCATGACATCACATCTCTCATCCGTGATACGGAACCGCACGAACGCGCCCTCTTCTCCGTCCCACCACCTCCTCCACCCTCAACAATTCTCAAACCCACAGAGCCAGAGAAGAAAAAGTCCTCGGGTCGACGACAAACTGTCTTTAATGTAGCCTCGGGCGAAGTCACTACAGGACCTCCACCCCGCACTGGCACCCATCCTCGACGACAAACGGCCGTAGCAGCTGTCTTGGGCGGTCAAATGCATGAAGAACTACGGCGCGGAGAATCAGATCGAAAAGGCGATGTCGATGTAAATGTCCTTTTGCGCGGCGCAGAAAAGCTCTGTGGTGTATACGAACTCCCCGGAGCGAGGGAGCGCATCGCTGCGTTGAGGAGTAAACATGCACATGGGAAGAACACAGCGGCATATTACGAAGCGCGCGTCGCGGAGCAAGCAGAACAGTTGGCGAGTCTAGATCACAGAGAGTGGTATGATGAGGAAGAAGAGGAAGAAGAAGAGGGTGAAGTTTGGACGGAGGATGACTTGAGAAGGGAGGAGGAGGCGGCGAAGGAGATGGAGGTTAAGAAGAGGGAGTTGCAGGTGAGGCTGAGGCAGATGGAGAAGGATCTTGGTGATTTGATGAGAATGTGATGATACCCTTATGAGATATGAAAATCTTGAACATAGCATTCGACGGTCTATAACACGGGGAGATATGTCCCCTAATTCTTAGCAAGCCGGTCTTCTCTCGCCATAACGAGCTTTTCAAGAATATCTCCAACATCCTCCGCTCCATCAACGGTATACTTATCATTGATGATATACCGTGGTACGCCCCTTATGCCCTTCTCTTGCATCTCACGAACCTCATTGTCAACCTCCTCACCTCCATCATCATCATCCAACCACTCCCGTGCTTCGTCCCTCTCAAGGCCCGCCTTAACCGCTGCGGTCACTAAATCCTCTTTACTAGTGATATCTCCGCCATCTAGGAAATACATCCTCATAATCTCCAGCGCAACCTCTGTCTCCTTGCCCCTAATGCGCCCCAACTTCTCCAACCGATGCGCATCTCTGGTATTGCCAATCGTAGAGTTGAAGTTGAACTCCACCCCCTCTTGTTTGGCAATACCATTGAGGCGAGCTTTGACTGAGGGTACTTGGTCCTCTCCCCATTTTGAGGCTATCTTCGTGATGAGGGGCTGCGTGGGTGTATTGGGATCCAGCTGGTAAGCATGCCATTTGGTGGTGATAGTGTCGGTTGAAGAGACAGTTTTGAGATAGAGAGCTATGGCGCGGGACAAACGGAGGGCGCCGATGAAACACCAGGGGCAAACCGGGTCTGATATGACGGTTATAGAGATCGTAGGCATTATGGCAGCTTTTGTTTGTGATAAATGTAGAGAATCAGGGATGAGATATTGAACTGGATGGGAGAGATATGACGGAAAGATATAAGAGCAGTTCGAGCTGGGATCGGGTGTAAAATACACCCGAGACGGACGACCTTTGATCAACCCCGATTTTTAAGTGCTTGTTCTCGACGCCATCTTTGTCTGAACTTTCAGGAGAAACCAAGCATAAGGTAGCCCCATCAAATTGGGCGGAATTCCGCCCACCAAGGAGATCTGCTTCGTAAGCTATGGATGATATCACCGCAAGCTTGTAGTAAACCCCAGATTGTTCCAAACACATCTAGTAGCAATGCAATTCCTTATTCATTCAGTGGAGATTGCTCTCCGGGTATGATATTCTATCTTGACTTATCCAGGCCCCAACACTCTATCATGCCTGACTAATCTCTATGTGGTCTTCCGTATGGTTCGCGTCTATGCACTTCTCGGGCTCGTTGCGATCGGCCCCCAGGACAAGGACAATAAAAGTCTCCCTGTCTTCGTGGTGTGTCCCAATTATGCGCGCCAACATTCTTAGACTGGCGTTGAGCTTGCCCTGAACTGCCGATCCCTCCAGATTCAGATCTAGGGCTGCTTGGTGCAGATAAGTCGTATTGGACAGCCCCATCCCAGTCCTCAAGCTTTATATATGGACTTCTAAGCCATGCTCTTAGCTCGTGCAAGAAGAGGCGCGTGCTGTCTCGACCCAGAAAATCCGAAATCATCTGCTCGGCTTGGCCAGCGCTGCCCATGATATCCACGGTTTTCAAAATGGCAATAATGTATTCGAGGAGAAACTCAGCATTATTTGCTCTCCTTCTGGAAATTGCGTCTCTCTGTGAATTTCCATCGGGTCCTGGTTCTGTCTGGTCGGCATCGGGGTTCAAGAAGGAAAACACTTGCAGCTCTCGACGAATCCACATTCGTGCGCGAGAGACTAAGTCGCTATCTGAGCAAAAGGCTGCTGGGGTCAGTTCGCGGTATCGAGACACGCGATTCGACCCAACATGTTTAGAGTATCTGTTGTGGCGATACACATCCCTCCGCTTCGCGATCTCATCTGAAGGACTCGAGCTGGCGGTGACGTATCGTGGTCGAGGGAGATATGGACGATGGTGAAAGTGAAGCCGGCGGGGACGAAGATGGGGCGCAAGACTTGAATATCCAATGTGTGGTGTTCGGGGCGCGGGATCGGGTACGGTGTATGTCTTTGTGACAGGTTCATCGAGGCCGTAGCGAACTTGTGAGATGACAGCTTTGCAGAGCGGGCACTTCGGTGATTGCTCCAGCCAGCTGAGAAGGCAGAGATAATCAAAGTTTCTGTGTTGACAAGGAACAGCCTCACAGGCTTCAGAAATGCTTTCGAGGCAGATGACGCAGCAGTCAGTGGCGTCTTCTTGCCTGGTCGCTACTTCGTCGAGGGTGCTTTGTAAGACTTGACGTTGGAGATCGTTTGTCTTTTGGTCTGTTGCCATAGCGAAATGGGGGATTAGAGGCGCAATAGGGCTGGCCACCTGGTGCGCAAGTGGTAGTGTATTCAAAATACCAAGATAAGAAAGCGAAGATGAGAAGTTATCGTTTTGGTGTAGTGATGAAAAGAAGATGATGAACGATGAATTAGAAATGGACTTGATTCAGTGGAGGTGGGGGTCTGGAACTACATACGTACCAAAGTTCGGAGCGGGGTGGGCCCGTTAGCTCTGTCCACATATGTTCCGCACCTTCCCCTGCAACTGCCATGACGTGAGACCCATTTTCGCGTTGAGTGGTTCGCGTCCCGCATTGGCAGTTGCGAAGGGATCCGTCTAACAGACCCGACGCGTTTTATCTGCAATCGCGACACTCATCAATTCCACTTTCCCTCATGGCCATTGTTTCTTGCATGTTTCTTCCAAATTCCGATTTTCTCATAAAACTCACATACGAATAAAAGATTTCATGGCTATAGCAATGGACGAAAACTTGAGGGCAGCTTATGAAAGTCAATCACAGCAACTGCGAATCGACTTGAAGACTTGGGAGACAGAATGGGCAAAGACACACGAGGGCACGAAGCCAGGAAGAGAGGACATCAAGGCCAACCAAGATATCGGTAGGTCTTTAGAACAAAAAAGGTACCAATCTGCTAACCATTGCACAGCATTGAAATATAAACAGTATAACAAGGTTCGAGATATACTCTCGGGCAAAATCCCACCTCCCTCAAATGAACCCAGGAAGCGGAAATCTGATACTCTACCGGCACAAACGCCCACCAAACGCACCAAAAACATTCAGACTCCCTCCAAGAACCGTACACAAGACCATGATGAGGAATTCATGAACACACCAGCCATATCGCGAAAACTATTCAGTCCCGCGTCGGTAACCTCAGTCGGACCGACACCACAAAGAGATGGTCGCGTGCTTGGCCTCTTTGACTTATTAGTAGAGAAAGAGCTAGGAACACCGTCGAAACAAGATTCTGCGGCCAGATCAGGGTCCGCACGAAAGGTCAATGCAACTCCGAGCAAACGATCAGCTACCATGGATGACGAGGAGAACGAAAGGCTTGGCCGAACCCCTATGTCATCTAGTAAACGACAAAGACTAAACCACTTCATGACCCCGCTGAAGAATAAGGATGGAAACAAGGATGCCGTTACGCCCTCTTCGGTCTCGAAACTCCAATTCGATACACCCGCCTTCTTGAAGCGCAATACTCTACCAGTTCTTGACGAAAATGGCGATTTTGATGCCCCAGCACCCCTACGGCTACCGCGCAAACCTTTCACACGAGGTCTCAGTGAAATTGTGGCGAGTCTCCGAAAGGTGGAAGAGGAGAAATTGGACGACGATTTGGATGCATTGCGTGATGCTGAAGAAGAAGGAATGGGTGAACCGAGACCCAAGACGCTATTCCCGTCTAAGCCAAAGCATGATATTCTTGTTGAGGACACTCAGGCACGGCAATTACCACTTGGCGGTTTCGATGATGAAGCCTTGTATGACAGCCCAGTGGAGGAAGAGGGTAACCCGACTAGAGTGTACAAGAAGAAGGGCCAGAAGCGAACTACAAGAATGGTCAAGATGCGGCCAACTCGAACCAAGCGACCGGAAAACATGGGAGAGAACCCTCAGAGTGATATTGAGAACGATGAAACGCAAGCTGGTGGTGAAGATGCTGGATCTGATTTTGAGGAAGTAAAGGAGAAGAAGCCCACACAGAAGAAGGAAGGCACTGTGAGGAAGGCCGCGCGAAAGGTCAATGAGCTAGCTCACGCAAACTTCCAACGGCTGAAGCTTAGGAACCACGGAGCAAAGGGTGGTCCTGGATTCAACAGTAGATTCCGACGACGAAGATGATGAATCATTTTGGCCATGGGCAAGAGGGTTATAATGAGATGCATTGCATGGCGTTCTGATTCGAGGCATGTGCAGTAGACTATACCAACGGGCAAGGAGAAGTTAGTTGTTACATTGTCCAGTTCAGCGTAGATGAGCGTTCAAGCTGGAAATGAATTGAGAGTCTCTGGGACTCGTTTTGCTCATATGATTTCTAACCTTGTGTATCATACTGAAATTATTTGTCTCTACTCCATATCTTTTCTTCTTATAGGTACCTATGAAAAGCATAGAAGATGGAGTTCTTGCCAGAAGGTTGCAGATGTGGGGCTGCGGATTGTTCAGGTTTAGCGCATCCTCACTCCCAGCTGCCGAACCTCAAGCCTTTATGACAAGATTGATTCACTGACTGAGTGGCCTCGAAGATCGAACAAAGAAACTCGAACACAATAAACACACACAATCGTCTCGCTTCGACTTCTTCTGCTCTCTCCCTTCATAAAACACTCTGATACACGCTCCTTTTCACCTAAATCAACCCTCCTTTTGCATACAACGAACACCTCGAGCGCTTCGCGACTTTGTAATCACACTTGGCCGCCTTGAAATTGAGGCTTTCAACGATTCCTATTCGCGTCTTGACTTTCTTTATTTTGCTTTCTCATTGTTCCTACGCACAAAGCCGGGCCTATCTACATGTGATCCTCTTGGTATTGTTAGGCCTGTTGTACTCATCAAATGATGATACGGGAGGTGTAGACTGCTTGGTGTTTGTCTTTCAATCGAGTTTTTCGCATACAATGGTCCATTATTTTGATTACGTTTGAGCATGCAGCGACATAAGCCTTATCCTTCAATATGCCCGTAAGGTTGCATCTCACACACAGAATGACTCGGTTGCTGACGCTAACTAGCATATCGACCTTGACGATGAGGTTGTCGATCTAACGTTGGATGAGTTCCAGAACCAAGATAATGTTATCGATCTTACTCTAGAGGGGTTCGAGGACCCGGACATTGATTGGCTCACAGATCACGATGGCGACTTCGACGGTGTGTTTGAAGACACCCTTGCTGCGAGGGAGCCTCATGCAACCACCACCACCACTACCAGTCATGATGCACCTAAAATGTGGACCAAGTTTGGGGAGATGGAGGAAGCGGAGGAGGAAGAGGCAGATGCAGATGCAGAGCACATAAGTGTCATGCAACAAGTCGACCTGTCCCCTAGCTCTATCACCCAAAGCCCTCCTAAATACGTCTCAAGTCCCGAACCCTTTTTCGCAGACACCTACCCGGAAATGCCTGAACTCCCAGAGTCGTGTGTCATAGAGGCTGTAGATCCTGATCTTGAATTTGGTGATGCAGACGCAGGTCCTTCGGCTGAGGTAGTGGAACAAGAAGACGTTACATTGGAACAGACGCCAGACGTCCCTGTCAGCACGAATATGCGCGTTGAATTCCCAGAGAGTCTGCTCTTGGTACCAAGGTCGTATTACGAACCATTCGAACCGGGTGTCCCAGTCCTTAAGGAACGTGAGGCTGTTGCTCGACTGCTCGAGGTGGCTGAAAAGGCCGGTCAGGGTATCTACTATGACGATTTCGTTGAGTTCCAACTTGACGATTTTTCAGTCTATTCCGATCGTCAAAGATACGGTCAGGAGATGTGCTCCCTCCACCACCTCCACACAAAACATGGCTTCAATACTGTCTTCTTTGACGGAAAGCTGAGTGTTGGTAATACTGTTTTCTACGTTCATCGAGTGGAAATCAGCGCATTGCCGATTGAGAACTACAGTACACTATCAAAGCACACTGTCAAAGACAAAATCTGGGTGCGGTCAGTGTTAAACACAGAACGTGAGATATACTACCGGTTGAATACTCCTGCCAAGGAATATCGTCGTTTCTTTAACCCGTTCTTGTGGGTTGCGGATCTCGCAAAGCATTTCGTGGATTACCTCAAGTTCAAGGGGGAGGAAGGCGGCCAAGTTACGATCTTCCATTTCAGATCAAACTTCAGCATTTGGCTAGCGAAAATGCACAGCCATGCACCAGAATTCATCTTGTGGAAGAGGCAGCACGTAAACAATGATTTCAGGACGGCGATTGTGGCCAATATTGCGTTTTTACACAAGGAAGCGATCGGTGTTCTTGGGCATAGAAAAACATACAAGCACGTTATCTGGGCCGAGGTATGGGAGTTCACGCGATACAAACCGCACCCAAAGATTGGGCCTGGCGAAGACACAGATACTGTCGTTACCCAATACATTTACGACTGTTTCAGTCACCAGCCATTCGGGGACCGTCTCAAGGCCATTCCTTTGAGTGAGACTACTCAGTCTTTACGAAATGCACTGATAAAGCAACGCCATCTGGAATTCCCAGTGCCAGTTCATGACAGGGGTAAGACCATAACAATGGCTGGAAAAAAGCAGATTCGAGCGATTCGAGGAGGAGACACAATCTCGATCCAACGAGATGCCGAGGGATCTGGTACACAATGGCGACGTGACGTTGCGCATGGGTTTGACGACGTTGACCGATGGTTCGCCTTGGTACAGCGCGTGCGTGTCAACAAGCGCGGCCAGAGAACTCTCGATGTGATTTGGTACTATCGACCCGTAGACACCCTGTGCGGTCTGATGAAGTACCCTTGGAACAACGAGCTGTTTCTGTCGGATCATTGCTCTTGCGATACCAGAGCCAAGATCTCCGAGGACGAAGTGTCAGGGGTTCACCAAGTCGAGTTTGGGGGGACTTCAGCGACTGAAGCCGAGTTCTTTTGTCGGCAGACATATATATGCCAACAACGAAATTGGGTCGCCCTTGAGAAAGACCATTTTCGTTGCATTCATCTGCGCAAGAGCTCTCCTCAGGCGCCGGAGTTACGACCCGGCGAAACCCGACTCGTCATGATCAACAGGGATAGCGGTCGGTCCGAGCCTTGCGAGTTCCTAACCTTCTATGAGGAGGAAGGTAACGGCATATACAGGTTTCGGAAGTTGTTAAGAAGACACCAAGTTGATCCAGCATCCAGAGCTCGACCCAATGAGTTGGTGTACAGCTATGTCGAGCCGCTTGTCGAGGTAAAAGGTTCGCGCATTCTCGAGCCATGTTTCGTTCGCTATTTCAAAAACGGGCAAGCAATACCAACGCCGTATGACCGTGACGGTGTGGGAGGGTTTTTCTATTTCACCCACGAACAATTCCACGACAATGAAACTGGAACGAAGTCATATGTTGCGCTGTCCGAACCTCCCTCGTCTATACAGCAGGGCTACGACCCATCGCAGTCTATTCCACGACTGCGAGGTCTGGACCTTTTTTGCGGAGGTGGTAACTTTGGTCGTGGCTTAGAAGATGGAGGTGCCATCGAGATGCGATGGGCGAACGACTTTGACGCCAAGGCTATTCATACTTACATGGCAAACACCGCTGGGCCCTCTGAAGTATCACCATTCCTTGGGTCTATAGACGATCTTCAACGTCTTGCCATCGAGGGCGACTTTTCAGATAATGTCCCACCGATTGGAGATGTGGATTTTATCTCAGGAGGTAGCCCTTGCCCAGGCTTCTCTCGGCTGACCAACGATAAAACAACTGCCGCTCAGCGGAAGAACCAGTCGTTGGTAGCAGCCTTTGCGTCGTGTGTGGACCTGTACCGTCCACGATACGGTCTCCTTGAGAACGTTCCGGGAATCGTACAAAAGACCGCTAATCGAGACCAAGACGTGTTCAGTCAGCTCATTTGTGCTATTGTAGGCTTGGGCTATCAAGCACAGTTTTTCTTTCTCGATGCTTCTGCCTGTGGTGCACCTCAGCGTCGTTCTCGTGTGTTTCTGGCTTTCGCTGCACCAGGCCACCGTCTACCTCATGCACCATATCAAACGCATGCCCACCCGCAAAATACCCCCAAACTTAGTCTAGGTATTCTTCCCACGGGAGAACCTATGGCTGAGCGCGCTATTCCGGCTGCTACACCATTTGACTTTGTGTCTGCGAGTGCTTCCACTGCCGACCTACCCCCTGTTTATGATTCAAAGCCAGATATATGCGTGCCGTACCCCGACCATCGAGTGTCTGTAGGCATCACGCCTCTAATGCGAAGTAGAATTCACCTCATCCCAACTTTACCCTGGGGCATGAACTTCGCAAAGGCCTGGTATGGTCTCGACCTGAAAAAGGCTGGTTCAGGCGTAATGACGCCAAGCGAGCACCTAGCATTTCCTGAGCGCACCGATAAAGGTTTAGGACGAGGAAACCCAAGCTCGCAGTCATATGGCCGACAACGGCCCGACCGTCTCTTTGTGACAGTCGTCAAGACCCAAGGTCCGAGCGATGCGAAGAACGGCCGCACGTTACACTGGCATGAGCCTCGCGTCTTGACCGTCATGGAGGCGCGACGAGCGCAGGGGTTCAGGGACGAAGAGGTCCTGTTGGGTATCCCAAGTGACCAGTACCAAATTGTTGGCAACAGTGTCGCTCGTGAGGTCGCGGTGGGCTTGGGTGCTGTATTCTGCGAGGCATGGATGCAGAGCCTCGCAGACGAGCATCACACCTCCACTGCTGCAGTTTCTTCTGTGGTGCCGGCCCGTATCGGTATCGAGGTTTCCCCTATCACCAATATCAGGAGACTTGAGTCCGAGTCAGCCTCTGTCGAAAACACCTCACAGTCTCGAAAGTCCAGAAGTGAATCACGAGTCAATCAGGTTTCATCCACACCGAGATCTACTCCTCCTACTCCCCATCAAACGTCTACTAAGCGTAGCCACATCGCTGTTGAGATTCGCGGATCGAAGTCGCTCAGGACAGACGAATACAACAGCCCCAGTAGGGCCACGTCTGTAGCATCCAGCCGTGCCAAATCAAGTAGGTCGCGGCATAGCACCAGGGGTGAATAGTTTTGTAACGAATATCAGAGCTCGAGATACTACATATAGAAGGATGCCTGGACATACAAACTTATGATTCGAATTCGAGACTTGTGGGCATTCCGAAATGGGGAGACTTGCATAGAGACCAGATGCCTGTCACAGCTTGCTTTGTGGGCGTAAATAAGACACTAGGATGAATAGAAATGATAAGAACATCATGGAGTTGATCCATTATCCATTGTTTTCTTGGCCATCCTGAATCCAATTCACCAATACTGATTAAGAGGTTAAGAAGCCCTCCACCATATATCTCTACACTGGAGTAATGATTGACAATTACCCGGAAGCAAGAGAGTTAGTGACAAATGATCAACAAGTAAATCGAGGCAATTTTAGAGTGATTCAAAAATTCATTACTGTCGTTACGGTAGCTCGCTAGTTGCTAACGTTGATAAACTGTTGAGAGAAAACATGCTACTCCAAAACTCCGATTCAACCTAATGCTGATATCGCCTTGCTCTTGGATGCACCCCTTCTCGTACCAAAAATAGCCAGATTCGATGTAAAGCGCTGAAAAAATCATATCGATGTTTCAAAAACCTCTTCCAGTATCGCGTCCTGTCCGTCTGCCCCTCTATTCTCTACTCCGATGTCTCCAGATCCTTAAGGGTCATCACCTTGGCGCCCATAGGGACCTGACCGCCGCGCATCCTAATGCTGGCGTAAGGGACACCAGATGCCTGTCCCAATATAGTCACCAGCTCACGCCCTGAAACAGTAAGGTCCTTGCCAGTATAACCCTTGATGGCGCATTCCTTGAAGATATGTCCGATCAGTCGCTCACCAAGGGTCTCGATGCTGCGGCCACTGGCCCAGCCTTTGTCGTTGCCCAAACGCTGGAGCAGTGAGAACAAAGATGTGCGAGTGGTGGTATCCATCTCTGGTGTAGCTTGGATAGTAATGCCCACCTTTCCAACAACTTGCCGTAATTGCTCGATACACTGCTCCGATCGAAGGGGACGGAAGGTAAACTCGGTTGCGAACCGACTCTTGATACCCTGGTTACTACGAAGAAGACGGTCCATGTCCTCCTCGTAGCCTGCCAACACAATGATGAGCTTGCGTGCGAACTGAGGCTTTGTCACAGCGTCAACAAGCTCGCTGACTGCTTCTTCGGCAAACGATCCACGAGCGCCATTGAGTCTGTAAGCCTCGTCTATGAAGAGAACCTTGCCGAGTGCCGATTCGAGCAGTCGACGTGTTTTGGGGCCAGTTTGCCCACAATATTCACCGACAAGCTGTGATGCCGAGACATCAACGACATCTGGAGCGGCAATCAGGCCCATGTCATAGAATACCTGGCCAAGTTTTCTCGCAGTCGATGTCTTTCCAGTTCCGGGAGGACCCTTGAAGACATAGGTGAAAGGCACATAGGGCCGAGGGTCAACATTGCGCAGTCGCATACCTTGCACCATGTACTGGTACGATTCGAACTTGGAGATGATTTCCTCGAAGCCTACAAACTCGTCAAACAATGCCCGCGTGTTTGTCGCCGCCTGCGATAGTCGATCGTAGTTGGCATCAAAGTCCTGAGGTTCTAGAGGAAGTTGATCAAGATCCTTATCATGTAGTTTCTGCTCTTTGGCAGTGCGACGGAAACGTGCTGAGATGGCCTTGAATAAAAGATTGTCCACTTCACCGCCATTGCCAAAGTTTGGCCGGACAGAAGCTCGCTTCAGTACCTCCATAGCGACCTCGCGGGCCTTGTCGGTAGCAACCAGCTTCTCCTTTGCCAACTTGATGTCCAGCACCTTGCCCAGGGTATCCTCGCTGAAGTTGTCGAACACAAACGCGTTATCAAGCGGGAATCTTCGGGCCAGACCGGGGTTAGCATTTGCATACAACTCCTTCATTTGATCAGGGTAGCCGCAGAGGATAACACATCGATCCTCTCCAGCAGCCCCAGTTACCTCTGCGACAATCGTGTCTATGATGCCACCTCTGAAATCACCATTCTTAGAACTACCAGCACTTCCGTTGGTGCCCGGGTCAAGCATGTGGGCATCATCTATGATCAGAACATTGCCCTTTGCTTCACGGAGAGCCTCCTGCGTGTTGTTCTCAGATCCTCCAATATAGCGATCGAGAAGATCAGCTGGAGTCTTGGTGACGACATCGCCCTTGGACAAGAGGCCGAAATCTGCGAGAATTCTACCATAGAGCTTTGCAACTGTGGTTTTGCCGGTACCTGGAGGTCCCAGGAAGACTCGGTTTGGTGAAACGTGCAAGGGTTCGTCGCCACGCATTTCTCGGATATAGTTCTGGTTGACTTGGTTGACCACAGCCAGTATTGCCTCCTTAACATCGTCCAAGCCGACAAGCTGCTGAAGCTCTTTCCAGGCAGGGCTCTTCTCGGGACCAAGAGAAGGCTTGTTACCTAGTAGGTCTTCTTTGGTCATTTTGAAGTCTTCCGGGTAGTTCCCTGTCTTACGAGCCTGAATAAAGCGCCCAAGTTGACGCCTGCAAGCGTCGACAAATGCCTTTTGGACTGGCCAGATGTTACCAAATGACTTTTCGCTGGCCCCTGAAACGATTCTGCGGATCAGAATCTTGACATACAGGCCATCGTAGCCGCCCTCGACTTCCATTTTGCCCTTGAACCACTTTCGCATCAGGCCATGGAATACTATCTGTAGCTCTTCTGCTGTGTAATTTGGCAACTTCAGGATAGGAAAATGATTGGAAACCTCAGCACTGTAACCCATCAAGTCTGACAATCCCCATTCGCCATTGCCGGCTACAATGAGAACGATCTTTCCGGGAAGGTCTTGTGAGCGAACGTAGAGGCTCCAGAGATTGCAATCGTCGCTGTTCATTAGGTGAGCGTGGTCAATGATGGCAATCTAAAGAAAATTAGCGATCCCTAGCATTGGTGATAAGATATTCACTTACGCAGCCACCGCAGGTATTGCTTGTGTTATGTATGGTGCCCAAAGTCGACGTTTTAGACATGTTATATGCCGAAAATCTGTTGATTCCAGTGAACACACCAGACTTCTTGACCACGCCAAGAGATATCAGGTATTTGGCATAGAGGCGTGCCAGCATTGTCTTGCCTGTTCCCTCACCTCCCGTGAAGACTACATCAAAGTTCTCTTTCTTCAGATCGGTCTCCCGCCTCTGAGCGGCCTTGACTTTCGCCTTTGCTTGTAAGAAAAAAGCCTTAACTTCTTCGAGGCCAGTTAGAGACATAACTCGGTCGAGGTACTTGTTCTCTGCCTTTTCCACCTTCTTCTGTCGCAACCACTCGATTCTTGATGGGGATTCATCTTGGCAAGCTTCGGGTTCTAGACCGTCAATCGATTCGTTGTCCGAGTCGTCGGTATCATCTTGCTGTGATTTTCTGGTGCGAATTAGTGGATGTTTCCAAGCACCCGCGATGCCACTTACTCGATTTCGTCCAGGAGATCTTCCATCATCTTGCACAGTTCCAGGAATGCTGGCTCTGCCAAGACAGGTGGCTCCTCTTCCACCACAGGTGCGTCCTCGGCTTCAGACTCGGATTCATCATCAGTTTCGTATGGAATATCACCGTATAATTTCCCTAGACCGAAGCCATCCATGTCTTGGTCGTCTGCATCTTGGCCATCCTCTTTGAGAGGCTCCTCAGGTACAATTACAGTCTTGGAACGATTGCGCCGCCTTCTCAGGCGGCGGCGGGGTTTGCGAGTTGGAAGAAGGCCGAGAAGACGGCTCACAAGGAAATGTGGTTCATCGGTCAGGAAGTCTCTTGCCCATGAAGGATACGTGGATTTTGGCTTGAGACCAAGCAGCCATGTGACGGAAAAGTTGATATCTGTAGATTCAAGCTCCATCATTGCATTGCACTGAAATGAAGAGAGGTGAACTGGATTGCACTGGAGCTGGTTTGTTTGCTCTAAGATAAAGCTACAACTCCCAAATAAGGGTTTCTCATCAGCTAGCGAGCTAGCAAGCAAGCAAAGATAAGTGGTGAACACGCAGGGACCGGGCGATAGCTCTGCGGATGTGCGGATGGGACAGCCGGAGCGGGGGTGGGGAGGGAGACGGAGACGGAGAGAGAGATCGCGTGCGAGGAGACGATACTGATAAAGACCTACGAAAGGTACGAGAGATGGGAGAAGCGGTCTAGAGGATATTCGTTGAAGATGGGAGGCGATCAAGCAACCATCGAGGAGACGCTGCAAAGATAAGAAAAGAAGAAGAGGAGAAAATGTGGAATGTTTGAGAATGGAAGAAGAGAAATTCAAAATTAAGGCTGAGGCGGTAGCTGCCTGCTTAGTTGTTTGATGTAGGCAGCCAATGGAATCAATGTGCAAGGTGAGGTGAGTACGACAGAGTAAGACGGGGCCGACTTTGAGAGTGCCATTGAGGTACCTACCTAAAGTCTGTTCTGTACCTTGGCGGGCACGCAACGCATGGAAGCATACATAAGGTACCTACCTAGGTAGGTATCTAGCATTCATGGTACGATAGCTAACAAATACATATATGATGATAACTTGAGCTGTACAGTATGGAAGATAACTCTATGAACCCACCATGTTTCAGAAATACACAACACTGCGGTCACCTCGAGCTCGACAATGCACGTTTATACATCTTGAAAAAACAATGGAGCTATGTAATCCTGTGTTACTTTCAACCAGAGCTTAAGTTAACACAACAAGAAGAGAGAGAAAAGAGTCACACGGCCGGCCAAACTGGGGCTACTTTACCCAGGCTAGGCTCCCAGCTCCCTAGGACAATTCAACAGAGCCCCGGATATCCCCATGTCTGCCGCCTACGCCCCTGTAAGACGGCGGCTGCCTCATGCACTGCCACGAGACAATAACACATTGGATGATAAAGCTGAGGGGAGAGGCTTCAATTGGCTGCTGTTGCCTGCTGTTGCCTGCAAGCAAGGACTTGCCACTGACAGTTGATGCTGAACAGGGGACGGGACCTTGATTGTGTGGCTCCGGGCTTGTTTTTCGGGGTCCATAGCCAGTATAAGATCGGGTAGCTGTCAAAATTCGCTGATCTTTAAATGCACGTCTCCTGTAATGTCTAATTCTGTTGACTCTCTGAAACACGTTTTGCACTCACTCTCGCTCAAATATCAGCAGACCAAACCCTCATAATACTCCTCGAAATGATCTACATTAAACACCTCGCTTAAACTCGTCTATTGATGCTCCAACCGCCGTCTTCCAGGCAGTATCGTGTTATCAACCTCAACAAGGCTGAATCCAAACACGACTCTTGCACCAATCAATCATCTCAACGTGCCAGCACAGACCCGCCGCTGCCGAGCTGCATCCCGTGGGGGGGGGCAAGAAAACTTAGGGCCTCTATGGTAAGCGATAAAAATATTCAGGTAACTCTAGCCTTAGTTTACAAGGCCCTTATCCAATTTTATTTTAACAACCTCTTCCAAAGTCTCAAGTCTTTTTGTTCCCTGAGGGGGGCGATATGTGGATGAGTCCACCGGAGGCCGAAAACCAGCCAAGCACAGCGCCTAAACGCTACTAAGAGCCCACTATCCGCGCCAGGGTTTGGCGATGCGGTGGAGATGGTTCGCCTTGCCGTAGTCAGTGGAGGGGCCTCAAAGGGAATTGGACGCGTCGGGTCCTACTACAAGAAGTTTGAAGTAGGACATGTTGAGTGATGAGGTGAAGACAGAGATGATGAGTGAGTTGTACAAGATTCGAGAAATTGTGTGCCTGTTTGTGCATGTATTTGACTCAAAGCTCTATTGTGGCCACTACAACTGATAGTTGAAAATCAACATCTATACCTCGAATACCTTGATGCCTTGGCTTCTATGGCTAACAAGGACAAGAGTGAGGCGATGCATCTGTCAGCCCAGATCAACTGAGCTAACCTAGACCATCGCCCTGCCACGCATCAGCCTCCAATTGTCCAGATTATAAGCTCACACGTGGCTCCAAGTTTAGCCTCGACTCGAAATATCAAACGATTTTCAACTTCACTTGAAGATCTGTCTATATCTCTTAGCAATCTGATGTCGATTATACCCACAGAACCCACGGCATTAGCTGAATGCTGGCCTCAACTGCCGGGTCTAGACCACGGAGCACCCAGATCTACAGACTATTTCTGGGGCAGTCATGCACTATCCAACAACTGGATATTTACGCTTGAGATTTCAATTTCATTGACAACAATGGGCAGTTCGATTCTAACACCAGCTACATAGCTCGTTAAAGAGTAACCTACAAATGAGAACGCCACAAGAAGCCCTTTCATATCCTTAAAAAGTAATTTTTCTTTCTAAAAGGCTTGTTCAGTGATATTGTTGCCTTGCGAGGTGTGCTGCTGGACTTACCCTACAATTAAACCTAGCCCGTGCCACAACCCCTAGGACTACTCCAAGGTCTACCTGAATATCATGGCTTGAAACATTTCTCTGGGAAGAATATCGCCCTCACCGATATCGGAAAGATTCATCATTTTCATCCAGACATACTTGACATGAGCCCGGGAGCTTTCGTCCGGCTTGAATCGGGTGTGAGTGACCTCCAGCTAGCAACATGCAATCAAGCACCGGCTTTGGACCAAAGACTCACATCCACTATTGATCATCGCATCGAACTCGTTCCACAGTGCCTGAGATAGGGCTGACTCGGTCGGCCCTCTCCCAGAGTCCCGCTTCTGCTCCTCCATACGAAATTCTCGACTTGAAGACGAGTAAGACAGACTGAATACAGACAAAGGATATCCCTTCATGCTAAGAGCGGGCAAGGCAATGGCTGATAGGACACGGAACAGCTCCGGAGTGTCTTTAGACTTAACATAATTTCAGCAGTGACGACTTTCCTTGAAGTTCATGACAACTACATGATGTTTTGTCCAGGGTATTCGGGAATCCAGCCACCTGCAAGTTATTGACTCAGTTATGAACTATCGAGGGCGTTCATTGCTTCTTAATATGACACCTCATAAATGATAGCTTGCAGACACATCAAGCTTAGTTGTCGGTAGATCGTCGACAACGTCAGAAAAGACATCGCATTCTAATCAGGTCTCACTCACTCCTGGCTTATCGATGATGCGGCTGAACGAACAGGGAGAGTAGCATGAGCTCGACAAACTACTGCTATATGTCATACGGAGTACCTCGTCTCTATGCCAACTGTAGACATTACTCCCTTGAGATCGTCACTCGTGTAACACCAACCTCCAGAACTCAACGGTCATCACGCGACCCCGGATTGCCCCTTTGAGATCGCCATCAAGCCTCGATGGAACCTGATCAAGGCTGAAAGCTAGATCCAAACCGAATGAAGCAATCCCTTCGCCCCATTGGAATATCTGGCGTCAAAGGTAAGCCACAAATGCAATGCCTATATCTCGTGCCTGCAGCTCCATCGTCATATCGAGCTATGCCACTGTCTGAGACCTACACACATACGATCTGTCATCGCTTGGCAGGAGATCATACCAAACATATGTCTTGACGTACGGCAAATCCGTGAAAATCCGGCCCAACGGAACCAAATGATCGCCGGGAGGGAAGAGACGACAACGCGAAGAAGCAAACGCTGAAACAAGCCCTCGGGAGCGAGACAAGTAGAAAGCCCCTTTGCAAGATCAGACTTGAAGCCGATCCACCGAGCTGATAGACGAGTACGACTCACGAGTGAGCGTTGTTCCACTCGTATCAATGGCTGGAGGGATCAGCTGAAGGGATAGCAACGGCATTATGCATCTGCATCACCGACTAGACTTCGCTTGGGGACCGATCTGGGACCTAGTAGAAGATTCACGTAGACGACGATCCTGGAGGAAGCTGGTACATACCCGAGGTGGGGGCGTGAAGATGACCGTGAATTGCTTTTTCCGAGTCCAAGTCAATAGCCACAAGCACTTCTCGGCCTCACTTAGCCGGGAATCCCGAGACTCAGGACTCAGCTGTTTTCTTGTTTCTTCTTTTTGACCCCCAGGCTTCTGGAGGCGTATGATAATGAAAGATTATCGTGGCTTATCAAGAACAAGAAGGAGAAAAGAAACTGGGCGGAGTAAAGAGAGAAGTAGACGTGGAGCCCAGGGCGAGTGATCGTCGTAGGCTAGACCTCAGAAGTCGTTAACCGATGGATGTTTTAGAAGCTGCATATGCAGGCGGATGCAGCCCAGTGTCCGTTTATCTCATTGCAACGTCGTTACACGTTCCTAATGATTATGGACAGCGGGCGATGAGGGGTGTCGAGATATCACGATCTTCAGAGGGAGAGAGAGGAGGGAACGCGCCGAGCCGAGTCATCTTATGCTGACATGACGTTTGTCAATAGGGAGGCTCACATTGGCGATGAATGCGTACATACGGATACTGTGCAGCATGCTTGTTGGGCGGTCGAACAAGATCTTACAGTGCTTACAGTATCCGTACATATCCATCCATCCATACATACAATAGGCCTCGGCCGAAGAATCCCATATTTTTTTGCAGGTCATGTGCTGCGGATGATGCTGCAGTGTTTGCGGCATGTACAGTGCATATGTCATGTATTGGAGATCCCAAGCATTGATCTACAGCGCCATGTTGACATTGGGACTCATTGCCAAGAGCAACGGGCTCACAGCTAGTCAGATCCTTAATCCTCAGATTATAAGCAATGCTATGTGTGATAACACACGTGGAAGAAAACCGGACTCAAAAGACTTGCTTGCCTGCTTGCTCTGCTTTGCATTGCCGCGGTTGTCGCCTGTCAAACACTCTCTCGGCGCGTGGGTGCAGGGATAGAGATCGTGGGACCTACTCGTTTCGGTGCCTTGAGCACGATTTCCAGGGGTTGACCACGTCGTGGGCTCATCTTGACGTCCGCAATGTCCTTTGACAAATGATACTTGGGTCTTGTTCCAGGTAAGTGAAGTAAACGAGGACTTTTTGTGAATCCCTATCAAGGGATCGCCTAGGTTGTATTTGCGGGCTAAATTATTGATGAGAAAAGAAAATAAAGGAAACGAAAGTAAGCTGAGGCTTCTGACTCTGTTACCATGAATCGCGAATCAAAAGAGTTTAAGCAAAAGCAAAAAAAGACACAAAAGAAGGAAATATCAAAGACAGCCCTCACTCACAGTCTCTCACGGATCTCGCTGTCCAGGAACAAAGTGAACGTGAATGTAAGTGACCCACCAAAGCAGGGGTTTGTTTTCTTCGTCGAAGGCTTCTGGAACAAGTGTCACAAGTCATTCCCCCCTGGCCCCCCTTGGTCATTGCTCCTGGGGTCTCCGTTTTGAGTCCTTTTGTGGCCGGCTCCATCTCGCGCGAGAAAAAAAGGACCAGAAGAGAAGAGCAGACTGGAGACAAGCTAGACAAGACGATGGCGGCCCAAAGGTAACCTAAGCCTAACCAGGTTTCCTTAGGCTAAAAAGACGAGGTACTATCGCACATCGTATCGTATCCGCTCTCGGTACAGGCCAGGCTAGGCAAGGCCATGGTAATCCACTGCTTTGGAAGCGAGAAGGAAGACGAGACAGTTTCAACATGTGCAAGACGAGGTATGCATGCACATGTATGTACGGATAGAGTTGACGGGCACGCGACAACAGGGAGAGCCTCCAAAACATACATACCGGGGAGATGCTGTAAGTGATATCCGCAGTTGGACTTTGCTTATTCTATTACACGCCGAAGCGACAACTTTGTCTCATGTCCTTCTCTCACAGTGGAGATTATACGGATATCCCAGGCCTCAGCTCCCATAGCTCGCAGCCAATGCCTCTCCAAGACAAGAGAGAGGACTTTTAGAGTTCCCCGCGTAAACGGGTCAACTTTCCTTCTCTATTCTCTCCTTCACGTTGCACAGACTACTAGCAATGAAACGCAATAGTACCTAGCAAATAAGCAGAATCGAACTGTGTCTGTGCGAACAGCCCCCTCGTGTCGTCGCAAGTGAAAGCTGCTGTCATGATGACCATGGCCAATTGCCGCCCAGACCCTATTCGGGCTAGAGGCCGTTGTTTGATAGGCTCTCTTGGCTCTGTGTTTCGTTGCTGAAGATTGCGATGTTACCGTGTGTTTCTTGGCTATACCCTTTGACATTTGTTAAAACGCAGGGTGAGCTGAGTGTTACGACAAGTTGGTTTCATTGTTTGCTGAGTTGCTCCGAGCAGAGAGCCGTGCCAGTGCATGCGTGCGTGCGTGCTCTGTTGGACCAACATGACGAGGACAGGATGCGAGAGAAGTGCAACGTTCAAGTACCGTTACGTCCGACCATTTCCTCCGAAAGAAGAGGACCCCTTGTTTACTCCATTGCTTCGATTCCAACGCACGCGACGAGTGGAGTATCCCATCGGGTCCGTCCCCATAAGTGCCCTCAGCATCGGGATTCCCCTCCAGACTTTTTGTTGACCCCGTCCGTCGTCTAGGTTCGCTCTAGAAGCAATTGGATCCTGACAAACAAGTTCGGCTCCCTTCTCTTTGCCCCCGACTAGTATAGCAGATTTGGCTTAGACATGACAGCCAGAATTGGTCATCTATTTATCATAGCAGCCGCTAGGTCAGAGGAGGAAGTGTCTCTAGGAAGTTCCGTGTTGCTCATCGGGATGGCTTACATACAGCCAGGCTTGGCGTAGCAGCTAAGAAAACAAGCCGAGAATTCATCCATTGACTTGGTGGCTGGGCAAGCGGAACAGGTCCCACTCGTACCAGAATTTCCCCTGGAGCCGGCGCTCGGAGGCGGCTTGGGGGAACCTGAGCAAGGGGATACAAGAAACGTGAAACCTCTGTCCTAGGCGACCAAAAATACTCCTGTGGATTTGAAGTAGACTTGGCAGACCTTTAGACCATTTAATTTGGCATCCTAACAATGAAGGTACTCAACTAATAAGCAAGCCTAGGAAGTTATCGTTGTCGTAAAGATCCGATCCTTGAAAAGGTTAATAAGTTATTGGGATAGTCTCTCAGTGGAGAAAAGGCATCAGCGGATCGGCCGTCCAACCGGAGGACCCTTATTACGACTGGTTATTCCTGCTTGTTACCGTCGTTCCTTTTAGCATTTGTTGGTGGGCCATGTCATGATATGAAGCAGCTCAAGTGAGGTATGAGACCACCTGCACCTCAAAGCCATAGCCATAGCCATCGTGATGCTTGATACTTGCGGTAATTGTATCCCTGAATATCTTGCGGTGAGAATTCTCCTGCCGCTGCTCCATTGCGGATTCATCGTCATAGATGAAGATTTTAAAAACTTGGTGTGTGGATGTGGATTGGATGTGGATGCTAAGGAACAAGAAGATGATTTTAGCGTGTCCGAGAAATGTGGTTTCTAAATTCTAACGCCAAAGTTAATCACAAATTGCTGGTTGTGAATATTCATGTGAATGACTGTTTCTCTCAGATTAATATTAGATACGAAACTCACCTCTAACAACCAACCCTTGATATATAATGGTGCCCAAACTATTCATCTTCGCACAGGACGCATCGCACGCCCACGCACGTTTAGTACCAGGGGGAGTTTGATTGTACGGTACCTTGACTGATTGACGTGCCGGGTGCCGCCAATTTCAGCCATGCCATAGGTGCCCTAGACAAGAGAGAGAATATGTATGCTTCTCAGATAAATTATCGAGCTAGAGGAGGGAAAAAAGAGCCAAGTACGGAGTAGGATTGGATGAATCGGCATTGGCATGGATATCAATCACCCACACGCGATCCCTGTCCATTCTAGCCTGTGCTGCCTGTCTACCTTAGCTTGTCTGTAGTACGGTACCCACCGGATGGAAGCAATGGAGACGAGTTTCCCCATGTCATATCCTATTGGATCCCATTCATTGATTGATGTGAAATATCTTAGTTACTGGTAGGCCCTTTTTCCCTTGGTCAAACGGTTTCTCAGGTTCGCGAGGGGCCATGGATGTCTTAAAAAACGCCCACCCCCACAGCCACGAGAGTTGACATCTGCTTGTACCATCGGAACCAAAAGCAAAGAAACCTCGACTCGACTCGACTCTACGGACTGAATGACAATGGTGGTGATCATGATGATGGATTAAAAGATCTCCAGCTACTTTTTCGGTGTCTTTCTATTCTACTACTACTCTTGCCCTTAAACACAGGAATCGTCATCCTTAAGCTCGGCTTCATTCACTCACAAACTCAAACCAAACCTTGTCCGTCCGATCCCGTCGTTTCCGTCGAATCCCCTCCAATTGCCATCCTCCTCTTCCATCATCTATCCCTCGTCTTTCTTTGTCGATACGATTATTTGGGTTTGCCCATCTTCTGGCTCTGGCTTTTGGGGCTACAACCGCGACTTTCCGCCGCCGATATTCCGTTCGTCTACCTTAGTTACCTTACCTGGAGCTATCTACATTAATTGCCCCTCCCTCTCTCTCGCTGTCTCTCTCTTGCGCCTCGTCCACCTGAACTGGGTTGCTGCAGCTCCTTGTCCCTGTCGACATACATATTTCCCCGCGCAGCGTAACTTTGCGAGCGAGTCAAAGGCCGTTTTTGTCTTCTCGGTTAACCTGATACGTTTGTTTAACGACTCGATTTCTTTGTTCGACAATCTCGCCCGGAGCAATTGCACATCTTGGATGCTGCCACCTTTTATCCATACCGTACCGTACCGTACTGTAACGTACACCCTGGTCGAATCGGACGGACATCGAACCAAGCAGAGAGCTCCGAAAGCAAACATCCCTCCATCCAATTCAATTCGATTCATCCGAACAAAGACAGTCCCTGGCCCGGTCGGATCCACCGAAAATCCAATTGAACCGAATCGAATCTTCAACAGCAGCTACTACGGCCCTGTCCTGTCTTGTCTGCCTGTAGCCCTACTGCACTCCGTCTGCAACTGCAACTACAAGCACTGCACGAGCCATTCGTACTACCACGCCCACGCCAAATTACTTGTACCTACCTACCTACTAACGCACGCCCTCGTCGATCCGGCCCCTGCTCGCGCCTTCAGGTCTCGCCTCGATACCTATCGACTCTCCCTCTATAGACTTATTTACGACCGCGACGCCCCGAAAACCAGCTTCAGCTTTAAATCAAGCCTACAACGCAACACAACACAGCACAGCACAGCACAGCTCTCCCCCGCCGTCCCTTGTGCAGTCTCGTGCTGCCAAAAGGGAGACCCCATCCCTGTCTCGCAGCGTCGTCCAATCGTCGATAATACTTTTTGATACTGACGTTTTTTTTCCTCTGCCGCGATTCGACTCCGAGGCGACGATACGTCATGACATACATTGTAAGTGTACAACACAAACTTGCTCTTCTCCAAGGTCAAATCTCCATGTCTCTCGACTTGACTTGTCTTGTCTCGCTTTGCTTTGCTTGTCTTTACTTGACTTGGCTCTCTTGTACAACCACATGCCAATTCCTGCCACGTCCGACGTCGCACCCTCCACGCTCCGAGCTGCTTCCTCCGCCCTCCACGTTCCTGTTCAACCTACGCCCTGGTCAGTGAAGGCATCACACACCATGCACTCACTTCAGGTGGTCGATAGCTTGTCTCAGCAGATCCCTGCCAGCCATGAATGAATGCTTTCCTCCTTGAGCCTTTGACTCTCTGCACGTCCCTAGACTAGGTCGAGCAGTCTCGCCCGCCCTGTTGGGTCCAGACATTTCTGGTACCTTTCTTTACCAAAGATCTCTCGCACTCACACACTCACACACACACACACACACACCTACACCTATCATATATCATGATTCCTTTACCATGATCCCATTCCTATTCTCGTCCATCCATCCATACTCAGCAACCATGTCTTGGCTCTCATCGACGTTGCTTCTCGACGTCGCTTTCGACCTTCCCTTGCTTTTATCCCCCTTGGCTTCATCCTCACATCCCTTCCCTTTTCACACCCTCGCTCTCGTTTCCTAGCTGCCAGTCCGTTGACGGCCCGTCTGCCGTACCTCCTAATGGCCTCCGAGCCGCCCGCTGTCTGTCTGACATGCACTCTCGCTTTCACTTTCACCCTCACACACACCTTGTCCTGGTCTGGTCTGTCCTGTCCTTTCTTTATCCCCATCGCATCGCATCCCACATCCCACGCACCCAGCCCAAGTCTCTTTACTTGTCTGCACACCCTGACTAGGCACGAACAATACACAGGCGCACACAGACATGCACTTACATCCACACCGCTTCACCGCTTGACTTTGATTGCCCTGCCCTCGATTCAGCGTTGGTAGTCCCGGGGCAATCATGATGCTTCCTACTGGAATCCCAACTCACCGGTGCCACATCACTTCCCTACCTCAGCCCCATGACCTCAAGAACGGCCCGTTGCCGGTAGGAGAGGAGCCAGGGCGACCAAAACAAGCTGTCTCCGTACACCGAGATATATCACCACTTGCTTTGTTCCTATAATACCATGTCTCCCATCACTACCCCTTGCAACCCTCCTATTCTAAGGCCTATTTATCCATACATGATCTATCCCTGCCCCATAACGTCATGAGTTTTTTGACATGATATACTTCCCCAGAGCCATCCATTGTTACTATGATCAATTCTCCCGGCATCTTGTGCATTACCTACCCCTTTGATCCACTGTTGCACTCGCGCCAACTGGCCATCTGCTCGCAATGCGCAAGAATCAGTCACTGATGCCGTCTTTCCAGCTATGTCTTGCTCACTACTGCGACCTTCATGGCCCGACCCCTTTGATGGTCACTGAGGGTCTACCAGCCTCATGTACTGTCTGCTTCGAGGATGGTGCAGATCCTGCCGATAACAGACCACGATCCAGCGCGCATGCATCGTCGACTGCTCTCAACGACGCATTAAAGAACCTCGACCTATCTAGGAGCGCTTCAATGCCAGCCTCCGAACAAGATGCCCAGGCGCAACGTGCAGCGCTGTTGCGAAACTCTAGCAACTCTGGCGCAACACCCACTGCTATCGATACTCCTCCTGAAAGTCCACGACCGGCCCCTCCTCATCCTCGGCGCGATTCGAGTTTTCGAAGAACCTATGATGAGACTGTGACAAAGAAACAAGGCCCTTGCGATAACTGCGCGATGACCTTGCCGCGACAGCAAGCAGGATCAAGTAGTGTTCATTTCGCAAACAATACTCGTGGACCAACATTGCGTACCCGTGCGCCAGCAGAACGGGTTTTCGGCGCAGGAGGTCAGGCATCGCCTCCCAACTCCCAGACCTCGAGTGATACCGATGGAGAGCGGGATGAGGACCCTCGGGCTCGGCAAAGAATAACACCCTCGGTCAGCTCGCGCAATACCTCGCGATCAAGCAAGAGTGGTGGTACAGGCAATTCGACCGCAGCAGAACGGACACCTTTCCATGTTCACTACGTCGACTATACATCTACACACGATCCGGTCCTACCCGACTCTTTCTCTCTTATTCGAGCATCTTGCTTGCGCACTTTATCCTTCGAGACGTTACCCCGGGCTCCATCTACCGCAAACCCCACTTCACCCGTTGCGACCTCTTCTCCGGCCTTTGTAACTACACAAAGTGCCGGCTCGGCTGTCACAGGCGGCCCCATCTTTTTCGGCGACGCCCTCGCCGGTTACACGACGGCTTATATCTTCCGTATTCCTGATGTACACGCACGGGGTCATAAGCGAGTGTATGCCTTCTTGGCGCTTAGTACTCACCGAGAGCGACTGGCCATGAAGACGTTTGCCGTGGTCTCGACCGCTTTTCGCGAGCTCGCTACATGGATCCAGCAACTAGCTGAAGCCGAGGCCGAGCGAGCGGCCGAGAACTCTCCTATTGGTAGCAGCATCTACGGGGGTGGCTATGCACCACCGCCACCAACCGTCGAATCCTCCGGGGGCCCTGATCGCAATGGAAGCAGCTTTCTGACAGGTGGTAGCGGGTTCGCCCGACGGATGGGTGGCGGCCCTGGTGCTTCAGCCCCAAAAGCCCGTGGTCTAGCGGAGATTGTTGGACAGCCTGATATCTTTATCGAGCTGCACCGGCGTTTCGTCCACCTTCTCTTTGAAGTTGGTGTTACCTTGAGCTCGTAATGAGCTGTTTATGCCTAATGGCATGCTCTATACGTTTTGCTGCTTCGGCATACCCACGGCAATCCCCCAGGATCAGGATGACTTTTTCTACCCTGCCCCGCCGGGATAATCTGGTCGCCGCAGATATACCCCAGCCTTACCAATGCTACTCTCCACGCCCAACCCAATGATGCTGAACCGGTCAAAATCCGATTCGTCCTTATTGGCTCGGCGCTCTCTTGTCCTTTTGGAGCAACAAGCGATGTATGATTTTACATCCAAGCATACTTATCCGAGAGTCATGGTAATGGTAATGGTAATGGCTAATGGTTAATACCTCAATGAGGCAACGATCTCGATCTCGATCGAAAGCTGCAGTCACTCAAGACCTACTGGTCTTTTCTCTATTTCCTTTTCACAATGCTCGAGGATTCTTGGCAATGCTGCTTACACCTTTCCGCAAGACCGGGGAGTTATACCCAGCGGCCAACTTGCCAAGAGCCTCGTGTAACTATATTCTTACATGTATCGCCTTTGGAAGGACTTTACGGCGTTCTCATTCGGCATATTTTGCACGAGGCATTTGATTCCCATTTGGCTTTTTGTAGCGTGTTTGTTATCTACTTTTGTGCGCAGAGAACTCGTCAGGACGGGAACTCAAGGAAGCGGGCGAAACAAAATAGACGGATGGCGAGTTGAGGGAAACAAAACCGACAAGATGGACGGAATAATGGAGTTTGTGGCGAAGTAACTGTATTTTACAATTCTTTACCTGTTATCACTTGTCAGCGAGACAAACAGCCAGGAGTTGGAACGGGTTTATTGATAGACTTGTACGGAACATAGACAGGGAATTATTATGAATGGAAAACTACGGTAACTCACGAACTTTGAACTTGAACATACCCCGTTGCTAGGTGCTATTGTGCGTGTTTGTCTGTCAAGTTCGAATGCCCGTCCAATATTGAGAACTCGGAGTCATCAAGCATTGAGAATGAGTAATTCGCCTCCGACTTGAATTGTTGGGAACTTGGACCCCCAATCTCGATTACACATACCGTCTACTCTTTATCGCCGCTGACTCTCAAAAGGACACATTGATGCATGCAAGCAGAGTATCACCAATGTCACCTCTGAAGTCGTATCCCACTTTGTTGGCTGCAGCAGTATCATGCTGTGTACGGACATTTTGCTCAGAGACATGTGATAGTCTGACATACATACCTACAGAATGGTAAGATTGTTGAAATGTAACTCGAAGCATACATCGCGTAAATCAATCACTTCACCGGTGTGGACCTGGGTTGTAGAGACGATTTCATATCGCTTGCGCCGTCAAACAGCACGTTGATTAATCCTAATCTACCTTTCGCTCTAATTCTCCTCCCTTCATATGGACTTTTCCTTCCATATCCCCTTGGCCTGATAGTTGACGTATGTAATACAGGATAGATGACACACAAGAGTGCGTGAAATGATAAACAGACACCGAGTGAATCTATTTGTAGAAATCGAACTTGTTCTCTTCGCCGGTACCCTTGACCTGGCTTGAGTAGGCGTCCTCAAGATCACTCTGAATGATGTTGTAACGGTTTTTACGGACAGCACGGAGGCCGGCCTCCTGCATGATCGCAGCGATGACAGCACCGGAAAGAGGGTCGTTTCGGACAATAAGGGAGTCGAGATCGACCTCGGGAGCCAGACTCATCTTGCCGGCGATGGTCGAGAAGATGAGGCGTCGTTCACGGCGATCTCGCAGAGAGGGGAATTCGATCTTTCGGTCGAGACGTCCAGGTCGGAGAAGAGCAGGATCAAGAGTATCGGCTCGGTTGGTGGCCATGATGACCTTGACGTTAGCGGTCTGATCGAAACCGTCCATCTGGTTGAGAAGTTCGAGGAGAATACGCTGGACTTCTCGATCGGCACCGGTCTGGGCGTCGAATCGCTTGGTGGCAATGGCGTCGATTTCATCGATGAAGATAATGGCGGGAGAGTTCTCGCGAGCCATGCGGAAGACATCACGGACCATTCGGGGGCCCTCACCGAGATACTTCTGAACGAACTCAGAACCGACAACACGGATGAAGTTGGCGGTGGTCGAGTTGGCAACGGCCTTGACCAACATGGTCTTGCCGGTACCAGGAGGGCCGTAGAGCAGAACACCTCGAGGGGGGTCGATACCGATCTGCTTGTAGAGGTCGAAGTGTGTCAAGGGGAGCTCGACAGCCTCGCGAATCTCCTGCTTCTGCATGTCCAGACCACCGACATCGGCGTATGTCACATCGGGCTTCTCGTCGGCACCAAGCATAGCAATGGAGGAGTCGGCCTCAGGGGGGAGAATATCGACAAGGGCGTTGGAGTGTCGATGGAGGGCAACTGAGGAGGAAGCCTTGAGCTTCTCCCGGTCGAGGGTAGAGAGGATTCTGACGACATAGTTGGATCCGGTGCTAGACTGCACAATTCCAGTACTTGGGATGCTGGTTAGCTCGTGTAGGATTGCCGGCTGCAGCTGAGCACATACTTTTGGTCAATAGCCTCCATAAACTGTCCTATAACTAATGGCACGCTCTGAATCCGCTTAATCTCTTCTTGAGCTCGTACAAGCTCACGCTTCAAACTCCTGCAAAGAATCAGTAAACCAGAACTTGGTTTTAGACGGGATTGATAAATCACCTTTGCTCATCCTTGATGTACTCTTCTTGCAGCTGGATGTACCTATTCGAAAGCTATCAGTTCCCCGCCACTTTTGCGATATTTGAGACTGAGTATCATACTCTAGTTGCCTCTGGAGCTTCTTGAGGTTCGCATAGTCGTCTCCTCCATCGGTTGATACACCCTCGAAGTTATCAATGGTGGGAATAGCTGAGTGTGCGGTCCTCTTGTGAGGTGCCACTTGGTTTGCTGGGTTTTCGACAGCGACGTCACCCATTTTTGCGCTTCTGCTGTGTGGGTAAGATAGGTGAAATGATCGTGAGAATGCGGTGCAGATAGAAATAAGCGTCGAGTCTGGGAAGCGATTGTCGTCGGGAGATACAGCGCTTGGTTGTTGTTTGGGTCGTTGAGGGAGTGATGGAGCTGCTTCGAGATGATGCCAGGCGCCAGTAACGACGACGACGACGACACTGGAAGCTAAGGTGAGCTAGCGCGGCTTGAAATCTTAGTCATCTCGATTGCAGCTACATTCACGTGATTAGCAGCCTGCGTCAAAAGAACGAGAGCAGTTGGGGTCCAGGCTCGATAGCTTTGATTGGCTCATGGTTCTCTCTCACAGGGAGGGCGAAGCGGGGCCGCAAGCGTGCAGGAAGCTGCAAGGCTCCAAGGCTCCAACGACCCCAGTGCGAGCTTCAATGAATCAGATTGGCCGATTATCGGGGGGATCTGCCTCCACATCAAGACCAAAGACGTGGGGACCCTGAAGAGGACGACGTTTCTAGCCTGGTACATGAGAGCTACAGCGTATTGAGTGTCTCTGTTTTTCTAGCACTTGACCTGACCCTTCTGGGGATGTATAAGCTTTCATGGGGGAATGTCTCATTAGTGGCGTTGAACTGATTCAGTCTAATGTTGGAAAGATGGCGGGTTTTGCGGTGAGAATAGGCTCATGACCCTGTCGATAAGCCTGCCCCGCGATGTTCGGTGAGAGGCCTGAGAGGAGGTTAGGTGAACCGTGAAATCGTCCATACAGTATTTACAGTATAGAGTATTATTATTGGTAATTGTTAATGAGGAGCTCCTTGCTTGTTTATACAGTATGTACATGTATCTTTATGGATCGTCTCATGTAAAGTCAAGTACCCGGTTGGATTGTGGCTTATCAGCGTCGGATCACTCGCCTGTTCACGGGATGATGCGGCGGTGATTCACTGGTCGGCGGCCGAGGAGCAAGGCAAGGTAAGGTAATCGACAAGTCACCTCACTCACTGACTGTACCTCTTTGAAACCACCTTCTACCTTCTGACTTGTTCAACCTCCAACCAACTCGACCTCTTTGTCTTTTTTTGCTCTCTTTCCGATCGCCTTTCTCGCTCAAGTCAACCTCACGTCTCTTTATCACCTTAATCTATCACTTTACTGCTCGGCGTGTCTTTGTTGCGTCATTCTACTGATACTGCTGCCATCTCCTCCCCAAACGCCGTCATCTTCCCTCCCTCCGCTGCCGTTCTCGACTCGGCCAACCGCTCGTCACACACACATACAGTACCCCTCGTTTCATCTTGGGTTGCTTGTTCGTCTCTGTCTAGATACTCTAAGCAACCTCAACATCGCACATACAATGTCGTCCTCTATCGCCATTCCCGCTGGCCCCTCGGCTACCCGTCCATTCCATAAGGGCACCGGCTCTTCTCCAAACAGCCCGTTTGGCACTCCTTCGTCTTCTCCTCCGTCGGCCGGAAAGGACAAGGCCCTGCACAACCGCCGTCCAAGCCTCCTGAGTAAGTGAAGCTGGATCATCCCCCGCCCCAGACGATTGCAGCGACAGTGATACGATCGTCTTATCATGCACCGACAGCCGTTTACTGACTTGTCTTTGTAGGCTCTTCACTCTCCAAGCAAGAATGCACCGTCATTAATGTCGGCGATCCGGAAGGCACTCCCCGGCTGGTAAGTGTCTCGACAATATTATACTTGGTTTCAGGTGTACTGACTTTCCATAGATCTCCTACCTCTCCTCCAGCCAGGGTTTCGCCTGGAATCCCGGTATGTTTCACTTGTATCATGAATAACCTCTCCACGAGTCACGGCTAACGACTGGTAGAAATCTTTCTCCCATCTTATATCGACTGCGACTATGTTCCCCTCGAGAACCGCCGGGACCCGGTCCACGAGATCATTCTGACCGACGACGAGTCCAAGAACTTGCTACCTCACTAAACCGCCCGACATTATATCGTCGCAGGCCAGGCCATGATAGACATTTCCTTCTCACGAGATTCCTGATTCAATGACAGGCCTGCTATTATTCAAATATTGATTTAACGGCGTTACGATTCCCGCGGCTATTTTCTTTTCTTTTCTTTTCTTTACTTTACCTTGCTTGCCTTTCCTCTCAGTCAGGCAAGACATGACACTTGTTTTAGGCCTGTCGACGCATGGGCATTGTTCGGTGGAGTATGATTTCGGGACAGGGTCCCTGGTCAATCGGCTTGACAGCCTCACTTTTAGGTTTTGGCTTTGGCGGAGTAGACAAGACATGGCAAGGCATCCATCACCTCAGCGTCCGGCACATTCGGTATCCATCTTGGGAATTGGATTGGGGGGAGCGCCTGGATTCGCGGGCTAAAAGGAAGAGGTTGTTTTCACTTCTTGGGGGTCTTGAGACCAAACTGTTTCATTCTTTTTCCTCACTAATTCTGCGGCTGGACTGTTTTGTTCTTGAGGGATGGTGGCGTTGAGGCACGGTAGGGCGGTGTTTCTTTGTTTGTTTGTAACTCTCCTCAATTCACATGACTTAACTTGATCATCGCTCAAATGACACCTGCGATGTTGATCGCGTCCCCGCTGGCGCCAATCACCGACGGCCGATATGAGCCCGCCCCCTACCGAGAACCCGCCCGGACCGGAGCTGACTGTACGGGGCCGGTCGGGGGAACCTTGATGTCATTCAAGGCCAGCCCAAGAAGCAAGTTCCGTCTTAGGTAGACTATTGGTGGTCGACGTCAGATTGACAGAGACCAAGTCTCTCATCATTCTCGCACGGAGTATGTTGGATTGCATTACGCTACGGATCTTTGTCAAATCGGTTTGAGGGCACGGTCACGAGTCTATGACCAATTACCAACAACGATTAACTTTGTTTCCATACCGGCCAGTTCCCGGTATCTGACTCAACCAACATCCATCACCAAGAGCGCCATGGTGCAAACATTACCATCACAGCACTTTCGCATCTTGGGCAGCGATTATATGTCTCAATCGATAATGAGGCCTGCAATTCCGGGTGGCCTCGTTCTACAGGGTCCACCTTTTACACCACAGTCGGTGAGATCTCAATAACGATGACTGGGAACAGCTCTGGGTGTCATGATGAGCACAGTTTGCGAGCCTATCAAGCACATACGACCATAGCTCGTAGAAAATACGGGATCCCGTCTGCTCTCCCATAGTCAAGCTGCGAAGCGCTGGATTAGTAGTTGGGTCGGTGACGACCAGCGAATCCCCGGTGTTGTATGTTTTTTTTTGTTGTTTTTGATGCTTGTCCGGGACTGATTATTGTCTTTTTAGTAGCGGTTAGAGAGGTAGATGCAATGCTATAGAGTCAACGGCAGAGTAGTATGGGCTTATGAAAATTGACTCTTAAGGTGTTGTTAAATGCCTTGCTTCTTGAATAATTGTTTATGTGCCCGATTTTGATTCCGGTCCGAACCGTTTCACAGAGTCGGTGCCGGTGGTGGGGCTCCGGTACCGTTTCCCCGATCCATCCGCCGGGCCGCCTGAAAGAATTGAGCGTCTAGTGAGGCGCACTCCCTTCCAAAAACACAGACTCCCTGTAATGCAAGCTCAAGTATGATCAATGATCAAGTCTCAGTTTCGGGGTGCTTGCTGTAACTGCAAGGCATCAAGATATTGGCGGTACCTTTCCAATGCCTTCCCAGATCCTAAGCTGGACGGCGCTCGTATTAAGGACTTCCACGGAGCCATACATGTTAGTTCGTACCTCGTGTTTCTCGAAACTGTCTGCAATCTTTTCACCACCCTCTTCAAATGCCGTACACTCCCTCGTCTGCATTAATTCATTGTAGTATGATTCCATGAAAGCGTCATCCTCCACTTCGACATCTTCCCCCCCTCGCCTCTCCTGATCCTCACGGTAGAACGGATTGGCAGCGAACTCACTGGCGATGTCCATAGGTGCCAGCTCGGCTCTGGGTCAAGGCTCTTGTAGACATTCTCGTAATCGCAGACAATCGCAGCCGCCGCGCACTGCCGTCTTCATCTCAGACACCTTCATGGCAAGAAGACCAAGCATATCTGGCTGCGGTTGTAGGGGCCACCAGATGATGTAGGGCATCGGGACTCCTGGTGGCCAGCCTTCTTCGAATGCGGAAGCGTCGTTGAGCATGATTCGACGTGCCATTATGGCTCGCTGAATATCCCACACGTATGGGGAAGACCTAGCATAGATGGTGTCGTTCTTGATCTGGTCCGCCCACCAGCGAGCATACATAGTGTGATGTATGATACCACGGATGACACAGTCTTGGTCTAGTTGCGTTAATGTTCTTCCAGACTTGGCGAGCTGGGCATAGCGTTCGATGTTGCCGTCGTGGGCTGCCATCTGTGTCAACAAAGTCTTTTTCACCGTCGGCAGATCGCGAGGCAGAGGGTTATAGAGCAGCTTCGCCTCGTTATCGGTCAGCATATCATGCCTTTCATCTAATTCTTGGACTTCGAGGCCGAGATGCATGTCCTCTTCGGTGCATGGGAGAAGGTCGTCATTGAAGCGGCGTGCAATGCCTCGTAGAGCTGTCAAGCGCCATCGCACTTAGGTGTTACCGTTGAGATACACCGGGCATACATAGTCCATCAATTCTACCGTGCGTTTGCAGTCGTCCATGATGACATAGCGATATTTGAAACTCATGATCTCGTCATAGATGAGTTTCCCGCCATCTGTCTCGCTTTCTCGCCCCTCTTCAGCGATGGACACTTCAGGCAGGAGATCAAGCTCCTGGTAGAGGGCGTGATAACCTGCTGCAGCACACGCACGGCCGACCTGATAGCGCATGTCGGGGAATCCAGAGGCCATTGAGCGGTAGGCATCCTCGGTGGCCATGTCGGGATGCCATATACAGTATGGCTGCTCCTCTGCCGTCATCCGCTCCGGTATGTCGTTGCTCATGATGCGGCGAGCGTTGCGGGCTCGAGCGACCAGAGGCATTGAAGAGCTGAGGCGTTTGACGAGGTCACTCATGGCCAAGTGGTAGTGCAGACGAACACCTCAGATAAGGGCTGCACGACTATCACGGTCTTCGAGAAGCTTCGGCACTCCATCACCACGTATGGCCTTTTCCTGATCCTGTCGAAGTTCCAGGCGGTCCATCATTTTTTCCCTCTTAGACGGTAAGTGATAGTGATGAGGCAAAACTTTAGAATTTGGGTCGTTTGTTTGTTAATCGATAATGATATGAGAGGGCATAAATATTCTTGCCAAGGATGACAGCAATATCCGGCGCCCTCCTCTTCGAAGCCTTCAGCTCCATAGATCCACAATATGCCTCAAGGAGCGAGAATATTCAAGACTTGAACAGATGATACGAAAACAAACTTAGCAGAGAGCCCCCTTAAGCTTAGGCTAGACTTATCTAAATGATTTTATCGCTCAGGGTCAAAGTCCTAGTTTTCTTTCATCCCGTCGCGTTGTAGCTGCGATTCTAGCCATAAGACGTTTGACGAGACAAGGCATGTGAGTAAATGTACTAATAGGCTTTCAATGTAGCTTATGATAGGTTCAAGTTGAACATGAACTCCTTTGAGCATTGCTGCCACTATCCGTAGGTTAGGGGTCTGGGGAATGTTTATGCTGATGCACATGGACGCTGTATTATATGAGCAGTAGGATAGGTGTGTGGTTCTACAAGTTCAGAGCCAACCTATGATAACACCATAACACCCAGTTCTTGTATTAAGGAGTCTTCAACTCGTCAACATCTTTATGTTCTTGTAACAAACTCAATTGAACCCAACTGGGGCAGTCACCCACGTCCCACGCATCGACCGGAAGCTCATAAGTCAAGAGGTCCTCATGAGAAGTTGGCATTTTCCGGAGAACAGCTGAAAACACAGTCTCTGGAACTCGAGCAGATCGTTTTACAGCACGGTCTGTATGTGCAACAAAAGATTTCTTGTACTGTGCACAAGCCCGAAAGAGAGCGTTCTTACGAGGCTCATCGATATCGCTGCTAGACTGCGAAAGCTCTCGGATAGTACATGAAGCATCGTCGGTTGATATCATGATGTCAATCCGAAATAGTGAAGATTGAGAGCCATATGAACAGACGACCCAGAGAGCCTTGAATGGGGACTCATGTATTGGAGTTTGTCGTTTCATCCAGTCATCGCTTGGATAAGACAAGACAATTTCGAGCGAGCGCGTAGTTGTCGATGAGACTTGTGTCAAGATCTGCAATTTCTTTGACGAAAACATTGAAGATGGTGGTTTCATACCAAAGTTATTTGAGCCTGTGGAATAGCCACTGGGTCGAATGAAGAGTTCCATAGGTCTAAAGTATGGGAGCAGTGTCTTGGGCACACCGATAAGAGAAGACGATTTAACTCTGCAATAAACCCGTCGTCGCGCCGACTCATAGTCACGTTCTATGAGGACGCATACAAGACTGTCCTCTGTCTCGTATGATAGCCATGCGACGCGGGCCAGGTCAAGATCAGTAGGGAACAGAACATGCAGATTGATACGTAAACCGCGACTTGTGAACTCGAGAGGATTCGAGAGGACCGACTGCATTGCAACGATGCTACGTTGGCCGCGAAACATGCGGCCGTAATCCTTCTCGTGCAGGACTCGGTATTCGATGCTCTGTTTCTCCAAATCAAGCTCGGGTTCAGAAGGGGGAGGAAATGCATGGCCATGGTCGATCATCTTCTGGTTCTGCGTGTCCTTTGAAGAAGCTTGAGCATGTAGGGAACTCTTGGAGAATTGTGAGGGTGACCAAGCCAGAAACCCAGTAGAAGAGGTTTCGGAATTGGCACTTGGGTTATTTTGCTGGAGAGTCCATGCAAACATGCTATAGTCTTCTTCTTGTCGGAGAATCTGCTCCTGGAGTCGGATAAACGACTTGGCTCCTTCACCATAGAGAAGGGGCATGTTGACATCGAATAGACCCAGTAAGCAGTAGGCCATGTCTTCCTCTCTGGTTGTAGTTCGAGCCGATGCCCACGACATCCGCTCAGCGACATTATATGATGATGGATGCGAACCACGTAATACAGTGATTGGGATACCAGTGGCAGTTTCTATACTTGAGGCAAGACTCTTTTTTGTGCCGATCACGGTCCATTCCTTGGAACAGAGCTCGACGGCTTGAGGCGCGATCAGTTCCTGAAGTGTCCAACCTCTTGTGAACCACCTGCTTCTGCCGAACTCTGTGATATGAAAGATGTTGGTACTAATACAAGTTTCTGTGGTGACATCCTGTAAATAAGCATAACAGACGGTCGCTTTCTGGTACCACTTGTACATGGAATTAATCGCCTCGGAAAGCTCAGCGCTGCTGGACTTGTCGATACAGCAAGTGTCAATCCACACCCATTCGAAGCCATCTTCAGCGGCCCTACTACAACAACCAACGAGTTTGGGGTAGCCTTCTTTTGATTGAGCAGTTAGGGCGCCAATATCACTGTAGAGAACCTCTTCTTCGGTCCATGTGTGACTGAGAATTGCGTAGGGAGGGACTTGTCCGATGAATTCTTTCAGCTGGAGAGTTGAGACATTTAATAGACGCATTGTAACAATTGAGAGAGTAATGCGTTCGTTGGTGATTCGGAAACTTGAGCTGTTTGAGAGTTTAGAACAGTATAATCACGTCGGCAGACAAGTAGGAGACTTCCGTGCAATTATTCCATCAATTGTCGTTGCTTAATTGAGCTGTGCCGAGACATGGCTGAGGAGTAGCTCAAATACGGCCGAGACAGACTCAGCGACAATTGGTCAATTTTGGGTCAGGCTGCGACATTGCTCATTTAGATCGATATTATTCACAAGAGGTTATCACGATGGAACAAGACGAGGCAAAGTGTGTAGCTCAGATGAACTGTATAGTATTAAGGTCTATGCACCTCTATCAAGAGATCTATGTGCAAGATGTAGAAATGAATTATATACCCAACGCTTCCATCCTTAGTTCATCGTGTGTGAAATTAATCATTAAAGACCAGTGCTTTTTCCTTGTCGTCAAAACTCATTACGAGATATATCCATGACATGTAGAGCAGAGGTTCTGAGTTGCTTAGAAGAGAGCAATGGCACCGAGGACGGCGAGAACGCCGGCGGGGGCAATGCGGCCGGCAGCAGCTGTGACGACGGCAGGGTTGGTACCCTCGGGGACGAGGTAGGTAGCGGTGCCAGTAGGGACGGGGACGGGAGCAGCGGTGGTAGGCTTGCCGGGGACAGCGGGAGCAGTGTAGCCGGGCTTACCGGGCTTGCCGGGAGTGGGCTGAGGGTAAGGGTGCTCGGAAGCAGGGTGGGTGGTGGTGAAGTGGCAGTCGGTGACGGTGACGGTGCCGGGAGCGGTGACAGTGACGGTCTTGTTGCCGTAGGTCAGAGTGGTGGGCTCAGGGCAGTAGGTAGTCACGGCGGTGATGACCTCAGTGGTGTAGACGGGGTGAGGGACAACGGGCTTGGTGGGCTTGACGGGGTAGCTGAGTGTGCAAGGGCAGTCGGTGATGGTCAAGGTGGTCTCAGAGGTGACGGTGTAGGTCTTGTCACCGTAGGTGAGAGTGGTAGCACCAGGGCAGTAGGTTGTGATGGCGGTGACAACCTCAGTGGTGTAGTGGGTGGTGCCGTTGGAGGGAGGGGCGTAGTAGGGAGAAGCGGTGGCAGCTCCGATGAGGAGGCCAGCAGCAGCAACCTTGATAGCAACCATTTTGAAGGATTTGGTGAGGTTTTTAATTAAGTTCTGACTTGTAAAAACGAGTGAAGTGCAGAAAAGCAAGATTGAGCTTTGAGCGAGAGTGTAACGACTGAAGCGAGTGTAGTTGTTGAGAGAGGAGGAAGAAGTTAGCGAAAAGGTGGAAGAGAGTGAGGGTATTTATCTCTGAGTTCAACACCAAGACAAAAGCTGAGCTGAACTGAACTAACTGACCAGACTGGGCTGATAGATACGCAAACCCAGGTCCCAGACACACACAAAACTCAAAAGGCGTCTAGTTTAGTCTGGCCTAACCACATTCTGAAAGTCCATTTAACCTTGTACACACACACACACACACACACATCGAGATGGGCCCACGCTCAGGGCCTCACGCTAGGCGAGGCAATTTTTTACCTCTCTCTGCCCTCTTTTTACCGCTCCGGGGCGTAGCTCGTCCAATCATGATATCATTGAAGCCATCTCACTTTCTTACTCATACTGTACCTTGCACTAGCCAGACTTGCTGGGCTGAGGTGGTGCAGTGAGTGCAGTGAGTGCAGTGCAGGGTACAGGGGCCCTTGCCTTGGAATACGAGGTCAGGGGAGGGATTTTATGACAGATTCGGATCTTGTGAGAAAACTCATGATAAGGAAATGTCCGGGGTAGGCAGAAGTGATTGGCCTGGCTGTGAGCTGAGAGTGTGTGCTGTTGCAATGCAGGGTCTCTTTGTTTTGATGGACAGACAGACGGTTGACACAGTTGTAGCGACTCTATCTTTCCATCCGTAGGGCAAACTCTATACTAATCGGTTGCAACGGTGGCAGTTGCAACAGCACATTACAGCACATCACAGCACATCACAGCTCCATATCAACTGTTGTCTGTTCAGTGGATGATCCGATTTAGAGGGGCCGAGTTAGCCGGGCTTGTTAGCAGTCTTGGGTGAGCTGGGTACCTGCGCTAGTACCCACATAGCACCTAGCTCCGTAGTCCAGGGAACTTTGTTTACTCACTTTTTAGTCACTCAAGTCTCCTCTTTTTTCCCCTCCTCCTCCTCTAAGAAAAAAGCCGGTTTTTTGTTTTTCTGTCTCTCACGTTTTTCATCTCCAATCACCAACAACGGCCCCTGCAGTCAGCATCAGGCTAATGCGGCGTGCTGCAGCCTCTATCACACTCTGACCCAGGTGCCCCAATCACAAGAGATGGTCATATTTTAGCGTGCGTTGATTTGTCCCTTTTTGCCGTTCCTTGGTTTTTCTTAGTCTCGAGAGCGGAAAAAAAGTCTTATCTCATCGAGTTTTTTAAGCTTCAACCAATTAAGACACCAAAATAGATGAGCCCATGTCTGGGTTAGTCTAGTGACAACTCGAACCCCTGCCCCTTGCATTCTGCGGGCTGCATTTTGCATTTTACCAGAGCAAATCATGACCCCAGACCAGAGTCAGCAAAATCAGTTCACCCGTTGTTGGTTGTGCCGTTCGTAAGAGGAAATTGCACGCAATGCTTGGCCTTGACAGTTTTCGTACGGCACGGGCACGGGCGGCGGTTCCGTTCCCCCTTGCGTCGGTGGTCTGTCTCTAGATGAATGGCATTGTAAGCTTGTCTTAGACACTCAAGGTAATCTCCTATGTGCTCCGTATGTCAGCTTTAATTAAAAGAGATCGCGCTGCGGCTTGTCGCGGAAGCCGAAGACATCTAAACGCATCCGATCTAATTAAAGCTGACCCGAGACTCTCACCCTCGCCTTCAATCTCTGCAAGGCTGCCATGGGATTTGCACCCCTACATTCCTTATCACAAACATTATCAAGGACGGATTAGGATCAGATCATCCCGGCTGTAAATCCCCTCGCTCGCTTGCAATCAGCTCCAGTTTACTCCGTACATGCCCAGATGCTCCATCGAAGACGTCAGCCAAACAGTCAGCATCGCTTGACTCATGCCAAAGTCCCCAAAAATATCCCCCAGGCGCAAAATTACCATCAAGCCACCCTCATCTTGGCTCGTCAGCCTCTCCGTTGCAGCAATAACAACAATACCGTCTCTCCAAAGATCCAACGCTTCATGGCCTGTTTCATAGCGACATTTCACAAAGTGGCTGAGACTTGTCTAACAAATACTGATAATTGGCTGAAACAACGGGTGAGGGAGACCTGGACTCTCCCTCCTATTGTGACATTGTCTGGTTTGCCACTTGTTCCAGCCTCAAATCACCTGTCTCACTCGACTTCTGGTCTATTGGGTTGTCCAGTCAATAGCGAAGCGGGTGGCGCCGCCAAAGGTAGAGACCATTGTTTGGTCTAGTCTTGCAGGCCGTCTATAGCGTGTCCTGCTAATCTGAGCACTTTGCACGGGTTGTTCGAGACTGAGGTGATGATTCATTGCTTCTTTTCGCCTTGATATTGGATGAGATATGAATATTGATGCAATTGCACAAATCACAAGTGACATATCCTACTTCATTTTCCGACACAATTATCTGAGGTCTCTCTCATCAATACACTTTGAACTGCTTCGTGAGCTACTGACCGTTTCGATGCAAAGGAATGCGGTTGTCTAGCCGCACCCGCCCTCGAAGGAGATTTGTCTAAAGACATGCTTAAACGGCTGACTAGAAGACGCTACTCGACTTCCAAGAAGTCCATCGGAATGATCATCGTGACCAGCGTAAAGCTACATTGCTCTAGCTCTTCACAGGAAGGCTGTCTTGTCATGTGATGCATTTATGCTTTGGTAATCTATCCCTTGTAGCACCTACATTCTTTGTAGGGTAGTCTCATCATATCTGTGGGCTGCGATTACAGTATTACTCACAATGACTCCTATCTTGAGGCAGCCTAGTTATCTCGTAGCTTGCAATTAAATGTTCATTCATCCAATTGTAGTCAGGTCATATTTGGCTCCATACAAACTCATCCCAACCATGGACTGCATGGATCTATGAACTCTATCAAACTCGAGATATAGACATACTATGCCTGGTAGCTAGATCATTTGCTCCAATCACATCTAACACAGAGTGAAGAAGCCAAACATACAGACTACAACCTAAGCCTTATAGCAGTATTAGAAATTACGCAGCTTCTAAGCTGATATAGTTGTTGGAACTACAGCCATGGTGACATGCATATATATGCACCATTATCTAAGTGAGTTTGAGCTGATAGGCTCCAAAGCAAGGTCCCGTTTGCCTTTGAGTCTTATGGCAGAACGAACCTTAAAACGAACCTGAAGCCTTCCACAGAGTTTCATAAGGCACCTTCTGCCTAAACCACAAAGAAGTTTAAATTCACATAAAACATCTTATTAGGTAGCCTCTGTACCCACAGGAGATTCTTCCTCTTTCATCCTTCTTTTGCTCTCGAGGGGGATTATCAACCACCGCTCATCCACGATGCCTTCTCCCAAGAAGAAGCTCTCGTTCTCGCTTTCGCGACTGAAGGCCAAAAAGATCTTCCGGTCCATCAAAAGCCTATTCCGAAAGGAAGACCGCGTCAAAGATGAACCTGCTACAGCTCCTGTGGTAGACCAAAATGTCCAAGATGGTGTTCGTGAGGACTCTGAGGAGCTAGGTGTCGACAAAAAGACAGTCATTCACTGTCGAGGAGAAACGCCACCCGCCAGCAGTGATGATAACTCTAGCACATTGCTGTCTGATAAAGAGTCTGATAGCTCTTCCGGATCCGAGATTTATCTCGATGCCCAAGAAACCATTCTCGACCATAGCGATCAGGAGGAGACTGCGGTTCATGATGATGAAACCGAACCCGTGAGCAACATGACCATTCAACATGATTAAACCAACATCCCCGGCGAAGGAAAGGCAAAGGAGGTAAATTGCACTATCATACACGGTATTTTCCCCATACTAATTGCCTGCAGATGGCCAAAAACGATACGGGGCTCGACCAACAGCAGCAACATAACGCTCACCTGACTCTACAAAAGCTCTGCCCAGAGCTGATAATCGAGATCAGGCTGCTTCTCCCACATAGCAGCCTATACCTCCTCCAGCAGACCTGTCAAAAGTTCCGTCAGCTGTCAAAGCGAGATGTATTCAAGACGTTCAACCTAGAGTTTCGAAGCGGACCTGAGAGCTATTGTATCAGCGAGAATGGCTACCAACAACGCAAAGTCATTCGGGACCTCTTTGCTCGCAGGACTCTTTGTCAAGAATGCAACGACAAACGCGATTCAGGAAAGCTGAAGGAAGCGATGCAAAAGCTCTACGAGCTGCAATACTGTCACGGCTGTAAAGCCAGCCACCCTGCGCTGTTCTTCTCCCCCAGAGAGAAGGAGAAACAATATACACAGTGCCTGGGTCGAATCGGAAATTTCCCCCTTTGCTCGCATGTGTCTCTTGCAGGACCGGACATGGTGACTCTGGCCAATACCGGTGGAGAGGATGAATCTATCGAGTGCAACGATTTGAGCCATAAACTGTCACCTTACCTTTACGAGAAAACCGATACTCCCCACGTTTATCTCTCGAATACAGGAGCATGGAAGGATGGCCCCACGAAGTACAACTTACGTTTCGCATTCAGATCAACCCTCCACCTTGTGGTTCTTGATGGATGCTCGAATAAACATACGGAAGAAGCCATTCGACAGTTCAAAAGTGGTTCATATGCTGAGTTTGACACAAAAGCTCTATGCAAGCATTTCTCCAGCGAGATCCTGGATGAGTGTATTGCTCCCGGCTCATCTAAGTGCTCATGCTTCCCACGATCAGACGGGAGGTCTATCGAATGCGGGCTTCTGAAAGCAACACCTAGCGCGACCTGCAAAACTTGCAAAGCGCAATACCACCTGAGCCTGCAACAAGACTGGCGACTTCTAGGCATCCCAGGATCGGTATCTGGAACTATTGCTAAATCAAAGAAACGGGCACAAACCATGGTAGATCTCAAGATTTACAGAGAGTTTTGGGTCAAAACTTTCCTCCAACCCTCGTGGCTCTTCAACCTCACCTACAATCATGATGAGGAGTGCGACCCGCGACTCAAACGAAACCCCCTCTTCAACGAAGGGATGAAACACGTGCTGTGGTGCACCAACCCTGGTTGTGCGACGGGATCCGAACGTCGGTGGGAGAGAATGGCTCTGTTGTATTTGAACGACGCTTTTAACAAGGAGGAGCTTGAGGACGGTGATTCTGTTAATAAGAACCACGTTAGAGACATGGCCTGGTTGTCGTTTGAGTACGATGTTTTTAACGACTTGACAACTTGACCGAAGTCTAGATCTTGAAATAAGAAGAGGAAATGATGAAGTACGGGGAGGAAGGTAAAAGAAAACCAAAGAGAAAAAGGACACGCACAACCACCCAGCCTCATCACTAAAGAAAGGAAGAAAGAACCTCTTGGTACCCAACGTACATAGAGCACGCCACACACAATACCCAATTTGATACATCTCAAGGGCTCGTGGTGTTTGAATTCCTAGGTAATCCGGGCAGCCACAGATTGAAATTTGGTTGATTATTGTTAAGATGGTAAAATCTATGCCATCACCCCCCCCCCCCCAAAAGATTTAGATAGAGAAGCAGTTGAAGATCAGTAATGTATTTGATCATCAAAAAGCTTGTGCATGATCCAGTCATACGTGAAAGCGTAGAGGTTACGAGATTTGACATGCAGAATCCTATAATTATCTTTCAGTCTGTCTCATTAAAGAGATTAGATGTGGTTAAATTCGAGAGTTTCTCGCCTTTTCTTTGTGTCGGGGACAAATCTAAACTCCGACCCATCATGAGCTGTATGTACTCCGTAGGGCGCGGTCAACCTTGTGAGATAATAGTCTCCCCGCCTCGTTCAAGCTTTGATTTCTAATACACAGAAAAACCGGATTCTCACCAGGTGAGCGAACAGCAACTTCATTTCAGTCGAAAAAACAGTCATGGCCCCTCAGATCGAAGCTGTTTCCACCAAATCGGCTCCGGCTCCGCTGCCGCAGTTCTCCCAGGCTGTTAAGCACAATGGCATGGTGTACTGCTCCGGAAACGTCGGAGCCATTCCTGGGACGAACTTTGAGCTGGTAGAGGGAACAGTTAAAGATAGAGCGGTAGGTCTTTGGGCAGTCAGACCGTGCGCTGTGTGATGGCTGACCATATGACTACAGCGACAAGCTATCAAGAATCTTGAGGCTATCCTCAAAGAGTCCGGCAGTAGTTTGAGAAACATCGTCAAGATGAACATCTACATCACAAACATGCAAAACTTTGCTCTTGTGAACGAAGCATACGATGAGTTCTTCACTTGGGAGCCCAAGCCGGTATGCCAAGTTCCAAGGATAATTCAACCCAACCACTAATGTCTCCCAGGCTAGAACTTGTGTAGCGGTCTTTCAGCTACCGTTGGGAACCGATGTTGAGATTGAGTGCACTGCAGCTCTAGACTAGGAGAAACTTGGATATATAGGAACGAAACTCTAGATAAATGCACTAGAATCAAACAGTTTCTCTACTGTTGCCTGATGTGATCACCTCCAACCTTTTCAACACACTCAACGGCCCGCATAGATGGACTTGCCCTTGCCTTGCATCACCTCATCCACATAGTCCACGTACTTGATTGGCTCAAAGTCAGGATAAAGGTCCTTGGAGCTGAGATAGCCCAAATACTCGGCGGGCCCGGGAAGATTGTCCTGACGGAACCACTCGCAGTAGAGATACTGAGGACCAGCGAGACCAAAGATGAAGGGAAGACTCTTGTCACTCGCGTCGTACTTGACCTGGGCGTCAGCGATGGTGGCCTCGATATCCTTGGCAGGCATCTACTCATGTTAATGATCATATTTCAATTCTGCCCATGAGAGATTGACTTACCAAGCTGCGCGGAATCTTCTCACCGCTGACCTTCTCCAGGTGAGTGTGAATCTCCTCCTGAGTCCAGACTTCGTTGTAAGCAAAGACATATTTGTTCAGGGTTCGCTCATCAGTAATGATCTTGGCAACGTAATGTCCAATGTCTCTCAGGTCTGTCAAGCTTGTGGCATGTGAGCCATCCTCAGCGACGACAGCGGCGGGGAATTTGAGAGCATAGTCAATCTTCCCAGAAGGGAGAGATGGAAGAGAGACTTGATACCACATGCCAACATCAACAACAGTGTATGGAAGATAGATTTTCTTGACGTGGTTGATGATAGTCTCTTTCTGCAAACTCGTTAGCAACATCGACTGAAAGCTTGCTTTGCCACTTACAAACTCCCTAAGAAGCATGACACCTTCAGGAGGGCAGGGCGGGCCAAAGGCGCTGGGGAGGAATCGTTTGATTCCAGCCTCTTTGGAAGCATTTGCCAAAGCAATTTCAGGACCAGTAGTGAAAGGTACAAGACAACTGATGACTACATCTTGACCGGTGAGGGCCTTGACGAGTTCGTCGTGGTTGTTTTCAAGGTTGATTGGGACCACAGAAACGCCCTTGTTCTTGATCTGTTGGATTTCGGGTTTGTTGATGGAAGCAGGTCGTACAATTGCGGTCAATTTCTGTGAAGATGAGTATAAGATCTTGAGGATTTTGGTCTGCAACTTACAAACTCGTTTGGAGAAGGCGAGAGAGCATCGATGATGGACAAACCGGCTTCGCCATTTGCGCCGACAATTGTAACGTTCAGACTCATGATGGGATATGGATGGTAGAGATAGAGTAATTGTATTGATTGTTGTGATTGAAGTAAGATGAGAGTGTAATGATTAGAATTTTGGTCGGGTCTTGATGCCATATATATTCATCTTGAAAGGGGAGGAGAAGAGACTCCTCCGTGGTTTCATCACAAATTTGTTGATTTATTGCAAAGCATGTCATGTTGAGGCTTTGTAAGTCATTGTCGCATCTTGCTCCGCCGAAATGTCGGCGGAGGCCCCACTTCCAATGACTAATGGATGCTAACAGACCCTGTATATAGATACGCATGTATCTGTTAAGAACTGTTAGGCACAAATTACCATTGATAAATCCATCAGGATATTCGAGTATTTACCACAGGCCTAAGCAAGGTGAGGCAAAGGGCTTCCATGTTTTTCTTCCATGCTTGAAAAGCTACGAGAACAAAGCATGCTTACTTACTGCTGTTTGTAATAGATTCAGATATGTGCTATCGAAAAGAAGCGAGAACTTGGAAATCTAACAATTAGTCTACGTAGATGATGCTTGTCTTGTTGCAGAGGGACCTTGTGTTTTCAAGCAATGAAATAAGCAAAGAGAAAGTGAACAACAGTTAGCAATCTGTCGTAAAACTAGACAAAAATTGCTATAAGCAGTTTGAACTCACATTGTGTAATCTTGTAGAAGAACTATATAAATAGCAGTATTTCCAAGTCAGATCGACGCTCAATGCCATCTTGCATCTCGATCAACCGCGGTTGTAGTCGTTTTTATAACCTCACAACTCCATCTCAACCAAAACTCAACATGCCATCATCCTCATCATCCTCCTCATCCTCAGCATCCTCATCGTCCGATGACGAACAGAGCCAACTGACAGTTGGCGAATTGAAAGAACTGATCGAGAGTATGTCCCAATATCATGATAAGAGCAACACACAGTCACTAACAGAACAGTGAACATCAAGGCTCTCTGTCTCTCCGACAAAGCCAGGCTGTTCCTGGTTAAGCGTGTTGCGGAGCATTCAGGTCAGATTCTTTATGGAGCTGGCGTTGCTTCGTATTGGAGCACCAAGTGCACTGATATCCTTCTGCGAAGCAGCGGCGAAAGACTCACAATTGAAAGCGCGCTCGAGGATATCCTGGACCAGACGATGGCGGAGCTCAGTGAGAAAGCTCTCTTTCCAGAATGGTGTATCAAAGAATTGAATGGTATGTACTGCATAATCGCGAAAACATAGACCAAGGAAAACTAGTTAACCTTGTATTTCTTCTGCAGTCTTCAAATGATCATTGAATGTGATGGGTTAGATTAGCTGCTACGAGGAGAATATCGAGTGACTGGATATAGTACCTTGAACATCACTGGATATGAAACAGCATCTAAATACAGCCACATCTTGACTCGAATCTTTTCCAAGTTTCAGTAGTTAATTCTTTGATATTGTGACACCTTGATCTCTCTTTGTTTTAGCATAATCAGGCGGAATGCATAAGTTCGATGATTGTTGGTCAAGAGTGTTGAGTTTAGGCGGAGACAAGACAAACGATTCCCTGTGTTTGAGGAGGTAATATTTTCGGAACAAATCAACGCGTTTGCTAACCTTGTAGCTAATCAATTATGAGATGCAAAAGGTAAAAAAAATAAAAACAAATAAAAAACATACTTCGTTCTTTTTATGTTACTTACTGGTGAGTAGTATGGGATGCTGCATACAACATTCCCGATTATGCATGCAGGTTACCGAGAGAAGACCATAGAACAAGTCTTTGCCATTAGGCAACTAACAAAGGATTGTGATTGCCCGTGATTTTGTAGGCAAACGGTCGTCTTGAGCAAAGACAATTGCCCCATAGTGTAGAGTAAATAATTGGCTAAGCTACCCCGAGATGGAAGCTCAGAGAAAGGTAGATGAGAGGACAATCATATCCGAGAAACATATATAAAGCTGTAAAATTTCCTTCCAAGATGGCTTTTCAAAAGTCAACTTTCTTTGATGTTCACCGCCATTGCCAGATTTTCCCAAGTCCTTGACCATTCTGACGTATCAAGTCATATTACCTCTTCTGATACAACAATCTTCATATTTCGACATACAGAATGGTATCTCAAACCGGCCAAGTCGAGCGAGCTGTACGCTTGAAGGAGCTCATCCAGAGTAAGTTCAATCTCGTGACCAGTAACTTTATACATAGCTGACCTGCCAGTGAACGTCGCCGCCCTATACGCCAGCATGTCCGTAACAAAGCTTTTCGTCTGTAAGCGTGGCGAGCTGTATGTTGCCGGCGTGGCCACTCCCCACACTTGCGGGCATGGGAGTGTCTTGTTGAAGAGCATTGAGCGTACGACCGTCGAAGGTGCTCTAGAGTCACTTTTGGAGGAGACGGCGAAGGAATTGACCACGGAGATGAACTTTTGATAGCATCGATGGAGCTTGGATGGGAGTGATTTGGACTGGACAGAGGGAACGTGGCTGCTGTGATGGGGAGTTGAACAACTACTCAAGCACGTATGGGATGATAGATACGCCTCCTCGACAGACTTGTGTATTTGTCTGAGCTATTGAGAATACCCAGACACCACCGCCTCTCGGCATCAAGCAACAGAATAGACTGTATCACGCCCCTCATTTGCTGTGGCTGCCGCGCGCTGTGCTTAGAAATCAACCATCCAATGTCACATCCAAGTTCCCGCACTATCTCTAACGCGCGTTAGATCTCGTGCACCGTGTAAGACGATTGGTGAGGTTCCTCGTCTACTTTCATGCCCGTTGATCGTGGGAAAAGTCGATTAAGTTGCAGCCAAGATCTGTTACTTTCCCGTCATCAAGATCTGTCTATTAATCTGAGGGGAATTGTTAAGCTTGGGGTCATTTCTCGAGACTAAAGGACCTTGATGGTTCAACCCGCGCGGGTAACTCCACTTTATGATCGAGCCTCATCGTTGAGCTTATTCTTACCGCGCGGAAACCTTTTTCGGCCTCGTGGGCTTATGCAGATCATGGATTGTCTTATAATAAGCCTATATTAGTATTTCTCGGACAACGCCTAGTACAAGAAGTGTGTGGTGTTAACGTTATTGATGATTTGCATCAAATCTAGGGCATCCAAGAATAAGATATCAAATATGAGTGCATCAGATAGAGTATAAAACAAGATGAAAGATCAATAATCTCAGTCACCCAAAAACACAAGCATACTGCAAGTTATTGTCATGGCCACCATTGAATACTTTCTCATCGCTGGCGCAACAGGTCGTCAAGGCGGCGCAGCAGTTGATGCCCTCCTAACTCATCCCAATATCGAGATAAAACCAAAGCAAGTCTATGCACTGACTCGCCAAGCTTCTGGATCAGGAGCCGTCAAACTACGTGAGAAGTACGGCGACATCAATATTGTTACTGGCGACTTGAACGATTCAGAAACCATTCTCCAGCAGCTAGACAAGACCATCCTTCCCAAAACTGGTATCTTTCTCGCTCAAGCCCATGGACCGACTGAAGTCAGCGACGCAAAAGGACTTATCGATGCTGCTGCTAGAAATGGTCTTCCGTACTTTGTGTACTCTTCTGTTGATCGAGGTGGTCGTGAACTCAGCGATAAGGATCCTTCGTACTGCAAGACATTCTCCGACAAATTCCTCATCGAGAGGCATCTCATTGACGTCTGCTATAACTCCAACATGGACTACACGATCCTTCGTCCGACTTGGTTCGCTGATAATGCTTGGTGGGGTTTCCCAGGCCAACTTTGCATGACGGGTTGGCGAGAGAACATGAACGGAAAGAAGATGCAAGTCACAGTGACAAAAGACATTGGAAGATGGGCTGTAGAAGGCCTTGTCCGTCCTGATAGGACCGGAATTCGAAACCAAGCTCTTTCTATTGCTAGCGAGGAGCTGAGCTTCAAGGACATTGATGACATCTTCATCAAACATACTGGCAAAGGCGTCCCTGTTACTTACGGCCTTCTAACACGATTCATAATCTGGATGATCAAGGATCTGAACACCATGTTTGGTTTCATCGGCGAGAGACCTTATGGTGCGGATCTTGCATGGTTGAAGACTCAGTTGGAGCCTACTACGTTCGAACAATGGGTCAAGACCGATGTCCCAGGACGTGATAACACCGAAGCTTGAGATACCCACGATAGCTCGAACAAAAAGAATAGATTCTGTGAAATCGAACCTGCGACCTGCAAAAACGAAGAGTGGCGCAGTGGGTGAGATTTTTAGGATTTTAGGTTCGGATTTTAGAGAAGGTTTATAGGTTCTAGGACGGATACCACTACACCACTCTTCGGTACTGGTATACAGAGTTGACCTTGTATATAACACTATGCCCCGGCCAGAAATCTCACTGATTTTGACTATGAGCCCTACCCTCACAGTTCCTGCTAGATGCTCTCTGCCTTGAGAGTAACGCCTCGAATCACGCCCGTTTCAGGCACACAATTTAGATATTCAAACAGTGCATCTCCTGCTCTCAGAATGGAAACTTCATGCCACGTTCGGAATTTCCTGTCATCCCCAAAGATCTTGTAGTGAGTTAATGCGCCGCGGTATATAGCAAGATGAGACTTGTGACTCTTTGCCCAAACTTCAAGGGCTTCGAGGTTCGTGAAGAAGCCAGCACCGCAAGACTCTTTTCGCGGCCGAGGTTCCTCAAGCGAAGGGTCTTGATTTCTGAGGTATCGCAGTCCCAAAGCACCCGTTTCAGGTGAATTATCCCAGAGATATTGCAGGCCAGAGTGGAGAGTGGGTTCAAGCCTTTTGTTGTAAGAGTCTGCTTCCTGTTGACCGCAGTTCTCCCAGAACTGTCCCGAGCGGATATGAGCTACGTTCTCATCATTCGTTCCGATGAGATACTGGCCAACACCGGGAGGAATTGTGACTGGGTTTGGCTTTGACGGTGGGAAGAGATCGAAGGCAGACGAGGGGATTCTGTCTCTTGCTGCGCCCCAGTACGCCGAGAGTTCATGTTCTGGAAAGCTTGCGCCAGGGAGTTTTGCGAGACCGGGGAGATAGTCGAGGCCCGAGTAATTTGTTTCGAGGCGGGAAAACTCTGTGATGAAGGCCTCTCGCCAGATGCCCACTAAGGCACGGCCTGATTCTGGTAGTTGGACGTAGATGGAATTCAGTGAGAGGTCATTAAGGCCGTTGTCGTATTTTGTCTTGTCTGACCAGTAACACACCCATACTGTCGATTCTTGGACATCACATCCATCAATCACTGCGAATGTCTCATATGCCTCTGGCCCAGTGTCGCTGTTCACCCATGCTTGGATTATCTCAGTAGCTTTATTTCGAGCGATATCAGCGTCTTGAGCATCAGAATGTATCTGAACCCCGATGTACGCGGTGCAGACGTGGGTGAGATCACCTGGGAGGGCGAGGTGCCATCGTGGGATCGGGAGCTTGTGGCCTTGGGGTTTGCGGAGGGGATATTTACGCGTTGGGCACGACATGGTTCAAGTTCAGTCCTAGCAAGGACTCGTCGTAGCTTTTGTTTCGCTGTGAGCAAGCGAATGTTTGGTGATGAGGAGATGGTTGGGATAACTTTTGAGGGTAGCCATTTGATAGGTTGTCATGGTTTGGAATCACGCCCTACAGGTGATCGCGCATTTTTTGGAGTCTCCATGTTTCCGATATGATCCCTCAAACGCGCGTACTATTCAGGTCCCGTTGGGTGATTCCTCATAGAAAGTTTGATTGATCATACTGTGTGTTTCATTTGAGACGACCCTCCCTGGCCATCTTGTCTGACTGAGATATCAGCATCGGCTTCTGGCATCGGCATCTAGCATCACGGCCGTAACCACACTGCCACACGATGCCATCCTACGAAATATGGCGAATACGGTATATACATAGAAAAAAAGTATGATCTCCTTCTTCAGCATTGACCATTCCCCTCCTCTTGGCAGCTTAACCGCGGTCGCCACGCCACGGACGGCGCATCTCGGAACTCTACATGCCACTACTTTTCCGACAACGGGGTCTCCAAAATCCCGAATGTACAAAGTCCCCCATCACGCAATTCTCGATAAGTTTTTAGAATTCAGGGAGGGCTTTAAGGCATCTTATCTCCAGGTATCAATTGCCCAGACAATCAGCCTAGACGAGACAGTCGCCTTCGGGATGGCACCCGGGGGAGGGGGGATCATCAGTATTTACCGGGACCGCATATATTTATCCCGATCAGATGATGAGTAAGAGGAAGAGGAAAATGGGGTAACAACGCCCAGGTTTGGGATTACGACGTTTGAGAGGGGTCGTCGATCGTCTAGACCAAAGTTATCCTATCATTTTGTGTTTTGCTTACCCCTCGATATAAGTTGCATTGCGGACGTTGAGCCGATGTTGGGCTACCTACAGTATCAGACACTTCCAGAAGCCTCCCGTCCCGTCTGCTCTAAAAGCAATTATATGCTCTTCAGGCTTCAGCTCTCACTTGTCTTGCCAAATCCAGGCATTATTATCTATCTTATCAGTGAGTTATCAGTGGGCACGGCCACGGAATCGGCTTCCGATGACCGTCGGCCGGACCCTGGACCAGGCCCCGATTGTCCCTGGGCCTGAAGGGGCCTGAACCCGGGCATCCATTCCCCGCAAAACGCCATCGCGACAGTTAGACACACAGTGAAGCACAATGGTGATAACTCGGCATCTCGGTCTCAGACGCCTGCGCTTACGCCGATTATGGCTGCATACAGTCAAAATTACCGTTTGATACATGTCGTTTTGCGGGGGATCAGAGTACATAACTCGACACAGGCGCCTGTGGCTGTCTATCCTAAATCTTGCTGTATATAAAGTCTTTGTCCATCCCTTTCCTCCCGGCTCTTTTTCTTTCCTCTTCGCAATGGCTTCATCCTCCAACCGAAACATCATCTCCAAGAATAAAACTCCCATCGCCGTTGCCGCCGCCCTAGTATCAGCTGCTGCAGTAATCACTTCCATCTACCGTTCAGTAACCACCTCCAAGATGTCTCACAACCTCCACCCCAGCCTCAAGAACGGCATCACCAAGGGTTCTCCCAACTTCTCTGGTGGCAAGCTCCGCTGCAAGTGCTCCTCCAACCCTGTCGAGGTCACCCTCAGCGGCCAGGTCGCTCACAACCACGCCTGCGGATGCTCCAAGTGCTGGAAGCCCGAGGGTGCTCTCTTCTCCGTCGTCGCTGTCATCCCCCGCGACCAGCTCCAGGTCACTGCCAACGGTGACAAGCTCACCATCGTTGACAAGAGCGCTGCTATTCAGCGAAACGCCTGCCGTGACTGCGGTGTCCACCTGTTCGGTCGCATTGAGAACGATCACCCCTTCAAGGGTCTCGACTTTGTCCACGTCGAGCTCTCTGATGAGAAGGGCTGGCAAGAGCCTCAGTTCGCCGCCTTTGTCTCTTCCATCATCGAGCAGGGCTTCCCTGCTGACAAGGCCAACGAGGTTCGACAGCAGTTCAAGGACCTTGGCCTCGAGTCCTACGATGCTCTGTCTCCCCCTCTGATGGACGCCATCGCTTCTTGGACCGCCGCCAAGTCCAAGATCTAAGGACTTCGATTTCATAAATGCCTCAGGGTCTGGGGTCCATGTTACAAAAGTTTGAGAAATGGTTAGCGGGGTGTTGAGGTCGGTCTGGTGGTTGTTGTTTCAATAAGAATGTATAGGTAGTCTCTGGGACAGAACGAGATGAACGGAGTTGGGTGTGCAGTTGAATAGGATGACACGGGAAATGTGCGCCTACGAATGATGTTAAAGGAAGAGAGGCTCCAAGATAGCTCTATCAATCCGAATTCATGACTTGACGAATCTTTATGACCAAAAGCCAGTATAGACCAAAGCTGGTCATCAACTACAATTTGCGCATATCAGCACGTGATGAATCACATAATCTCATCCCTCTGTTTGCCATGTATCGAGAAGTGCTTATGGATTACACCCAATTCTATCTGCATTTCCATCACAGCTTTTAAGATCATAAGATGAAAGAACTCTATTGCAGGATGGCACCAGGAGCGATGAATTTCCAAGGTCTCCGCGTTTACACTATCCGTTATGATATTATGCTCAACTGCAAGGTCAATGCATTGAGGCATGAATTACTAATGTTTGATTTTAGCAGCTGAAGCAGACACTTTTTCACATACAAGATCAACTCCTTCTGGCCGTATCACTCTTCCATGCCGACCTTTTGCCTGAAATCACCCCCAGTACGCGAGATAATTACCAATACTCACACATAAAGTGGCGAAATTCTCGATGTTGACGGTGTTTGAAAGGCCAAGAAATGCACATACTGTGACAACGTTACAGGGCACGAGAATCAGGCGACCTGAAAGTCTTTCTTTGACAAATCAGCCCGAGGATGGCACGATATCAGACTGTTTGCTCCTTCAACGACTGAAACAAACGAAAACTGGCTGACCACCAAAACTTTTGAAGAAACAGAAAGCATACCAGAGTCTAGATCCCATTTCGTCTCACTTACGTACTATTTCTCAAGAATCTGGCGATTGAGGCTGGCTCACAGACGAAGGAATGCATCACCCCAACGATAACTCATTAACTTATACGGGACGGGACGGGACGACAAACTCAATTTAGTCGGGCATTTAACATGTTTCTACAGAAGCAGGGATATCTTCTGTTCTCTACGGTAACGTTCTCGTATGGCATTCCAGTCAATGAGGGGAAAGCAGTGGTGGCTCAAGCTAGAGTGCGGCTGCTGACCAGATCTGGACAGCTTCAAAAGCTGAGACAGAACTAGGTTCAAGTCATGGCTGAAATACGGCCATTAGATTCGGTCAGGGTGAGAAAAAGAGATGTGATGAGACTACGAACGGATGATTCTGTTCTGTGTAAGTTGTGGCATGGCTTGTCACATGCTCGAAGCCCAGAGGAAAACACGGCGAGAAACAGGAACTCAACTCCGAAAGTTGATATTTGAGAGAGCTCTCCTTCTGAGAATCTTTTGTTATTTCTTGTTCACCGTCTTACTTGAGCTCCAGAGTTCAGAGTAGGTTGCAAATTTCATACCCCCAAACTTCACTGATCCATCAGTCGATCATTGCACAAGATGGGTTTATACGACGTATGCAAGACGTTCATCATCTGCACCGTCACCGTCTTTTCACTTCCATTTCACGAGCATATCGGAGGTGACTCTGAACAGCCCGTTCTATCTTTCGAAAATGGCCAGATCTCGCAAAATTATCCAAAGTTCCCTGCACCCAATGGCCCCGATTCCCCAGATGAAGACTTCATTTGCAAGTATCCCGAGCTTGGAAATGACTGGAAGTCATGTTCTACTCCAGAAAACCGTCACTGCTGGCTGACGAGCTCTGATGGACACAACTTTAGTATTCATACTGACTATGAGACTATGTATCCGCCTGGAGTGCTTCGAGAGGTAACAATCACTTTCATTGCTCGAACTTAACACACACTGATCCATGTTTGTAGTATTGGCTTGTGGTTGATAACAAGACCATCAACGGCGACGGCATAGATAATCCGTATGGAAAGGTCTTCAACCAAACCTACCCCGGCCCATGGATCAAGGCCTGCTGGGGTGATCTCATCAGAGTCCACGTCACAAATAAACTGCGATAAAACGGCACCACGGTTCATTGGCATGGTCTCGGACAGAATGGAACCATGGAGACGAATGGCGTCAATGGCGTCACTCAATGCCCCATCGCTCCAGATGATACCTTTACATATGAGTTTCGCGCTCTTCAGTATGGCTCTTCTTGGTATCATAGTCACTACTCTCTACAATACGCTGACGTCTCGCAGGACCCATAACTATCTTTGGGCCGTCGTCAGCTCACTATGATGAAGCTAAGGATCCAATTCTTATCACGGATTGGAATCATCGAAGTGCTTTTCAGGAGTGGGAACAAGAACTAACTGGTGTGCTATCTATGGGTGTATAGGGCTACTTGAGAAGCAAAGAAATTTTGCTAGCAAGAATCGATTTTATTTAAGCCTCCGAAATTTCTAATAATGTAGAATTACCAATCCGGATCCAGGTTTGGATCCTCGAGACGTTTAGTAGCCGTGTGTATATTGGTGGGATGTTGAATAGCCTCGTTGGTGCAGGTTTTATTGAGCCTGGAAGGGCGTTGCGGTTTGTAAAGGGCTTGAGAGGTTCACCGAGTCACTTATCAGGGATGTTGGAAAGCCATCCAACTTGTGACCAACAGACTAAAGGAAGCCTGATTCAGATTTTATCTAACCGTAATGCATCCTCTTAATCAGATTGTATCGGCCATCAATTTCGAATAACAACCGATGGGCAATCCAGTGATGCTACATTGAATCGTGAACCACTACAATGAAAGTCTTCCAATCAAAGAAGCTTTGGTATCTATTTGCCCTTTGGTCACAGCGAACTTCATCCTATAAGATGGAGCTAATTTCTCATGCCAGGAGTCTCTCAAGCATATCCATCCTCCATTTTCTCTACACACACCAGTCTACTACTAGTCACCATGCCTCACGAATATCGTCTCTACAGTAGCCGTCCAGCCTGGGGCTCACCGCGTACTATCCAAGTGTTCATCACAATCTCGATCCCCGATCTAGACAGAGACTTTCAATGGACACTCTCCACTTACGATACCGTTACTCATCTCTGGCAAAACTTCGAAGTTGTTCGAGCTCACCGCAGCAACTTTTGCAGGGTATACAGGCATTCAAATAACCCAGGAATGCTTCCGTCCTATGCCGCCCGGGGGAAACTTTGTACAGTAAACGCAGAGTGGTTTGAGAGTCTCGTGAACATGACTTGCATCTCACCATTCTGGAGCCTGGCAAAAGGTGAGATGCGTAACGATAGTAAGGATTTCATATATGGGATTTTGGATATTCTGAAGGCACATAACGTTATTGACGAGAAGAGGATCGTCGGGGTGAAGAGGAGGCTGAGCCAATATATTGGACCTTTTGGTATTTGATATACATGGCCTTGTGAGTTATTCTTCTTTGATATGAATGGGTTCTAAAGTTGGTAACTCATTCAGACTCCTCCTTTATATCTCTGAGTACATAAGCCAACCATAACAGCAAGAGGCAATGGCATACCGGTAATCTTTCTCCACAAGATCCTGATCTCAGCTTTCCCTTCGCCACTAAGAACTACATCAAGAGCAGCCCAATTCTCGTCGACATACTGAATCCTCTGTCTTCCTGGAACCGGAGTAATGTCGCCACTATATTTCTGCCTAGATGCCGTTCTCTCGATGAAGTTGGTAGTTAGAAGATATCGACCGAAGGGTATTGCTGTCACGATGGCTACACCAAGCTTCCAGCATTTGTCAAGGATGTGAGTCCCCCTTTCTCCCTCGCAGCAGAGCCCGAATACAGAGTAGTTGATCTGAATCGCAGCAGCTGGGGCAATCTTGACGGCTCTACGGAGAGTCACTGATGCAAGAGCTGAGATGCTGAGAGCTAAAGAGTCCTTTATGCTTGATATTACCTTCACCAAGAAGCCTTCTATCGGAAATTTCTGGCCTTTTCGGGAAATAACTTACTCTTGTAGCCCAATTAAGAGCACGCGTGGTTTCCTCGAAAGGGCATCTCGGGATTGGGTGCGTGCAGCTAGTCTATAGAAGTCATAGCCAGAGTTTCAGCTGATATCTATACTTACAGAGATCAATAGACACAATATCCAGGAGCCGTAGGCTGTTAGCGCAAGCTTCCTTGACATATACATTTGAAGTATTGGGCTGGAAGGTCTGGCTATTCTTGGCATATCCAAAATTGGTTGCAAGAAAGACATCACCTCGTTTCTCAGTTCATCTGAGCCCCTTGCCAGTCATTTCTTCGTAATCGTTACAGTAGCTTATATGTGGTTAGTTGGTATCTGGGTACTGTCAGACTTTTGAACTTACTCAGCACTGTCCTAAAACGTCACAACTGGCTCATAGGAATGAATGGTCAAGGAACGGGAATATTTCGTCGTGGCTAGGGCTAGCTCCATATGTTAGACGGGTCAAGCCTATGGTGCCCAAGCCCGTGTGAGAGATGAGATGGCCATTCTTGCCAAGTGGAAATCGAGGGGCTGTTTAAGCTGACAGGAGGGATAAGAATTTGAACAATCTCAAGTTCGGGTTTGTTTATTCTGTTAGGCTGACTTTCCGGTTAGCAATTCTTAGTGGTTGGCTGCAAGCAAGATCGACTTTCATATGACCCAATTTCACGATGACTTAGCCATGAACATATCAGATAGCGATGGCCTCTTCTCTTTTATCTCCGGCTCAACTACATCATACAACAGACTCTCAAAAGTTTCCGAAGCGGACAAACTCATGTATAAGTACTATCTTGGCACTCTTACACCCAGGGTTCTGACATTTGGCATCTGAACCAATCAGACCTCGCAGTTTCCGAGCAAGCCAATAGGAAGTGCAGATATGGATGACGATCCTGTCAGCGGAGTACTCCGCGGGGTGGCAGGGCACGCTCAGTACGTAGGCCCTCCTGTAGCGCCCCCAACCCGCGGGCCTAGCAAGAATATTCCCGACTTATAAGCTCCAGGGGCACGTTCAACGACGCCAAAATGCCATCTCCGCTCAAATTGATAACCAAGCAGATCCAAAGGTTTCCGAGCAGACAAATCAACTCCGTTTCTTCCTTTCTTCCTTGTTAGACTGTTTGGTAGCATGGCTCGAAAGGGAAAATCCAAGGTCAAATCGGGTTGTAAAACATGCAAGTGAGTACTTGACCAAAGAGAGAAAGGAGAGGAGAGACAAGAGAACAGAGGTTAATGACTTAGACTGAGAAAAGTCAAATGTGATGAAGGCCGCCCAGCCTGTCAGAGATGCCTATCAACAGGTCGAACATGCGACGGATACGGAATCTGGGGCGGAGGGTCACACGCTCTCACACAACATTCCCAGTCCCAGCCCAGGCCCAATTTCGCCCTTGGCGCTGCCCTAGAGACAACCCTCGTCCTGTCTCTAAACGCAAACGAGAAGCTCTACTTTGACTGGTTCAAGTGTCGCACTTCTACCAAGATCTCTGCCACCTTCTCTTCTGGCTTCTGGAACACCCTCGTCTTCCAGGCTGGCTCTAGAGAACCCGCCGTGCTCCATGCCCTGCTCGCGCTCAGCTCGGCGCACAAGAAGGGTGTTGTGACGTTGGACATACATAGAAATTCGCCCGCCTCGCAGATGAGCCAGCAGGAGCAGTTTACGCTGCAGCAGTACGTCAAGGCCATTGCACATCTGCAGCCACACTTCAATGCCAAAGACAAGGAATCGTGTCGTGTGGCGCTCATCACTTGTGTTGTCTTTGTCTGCTTGGAGTTCTTCCGGGGCCACTTCGCTACGGCGCAACTTCACCTGAAGAATGGGCTTGACATTCTTTGGCAGATGCAGGGTCTTCCCGAAGCTAACTCGGGCATCTTGGCACTGAAACCCTGTCACGAGTCGACTGATGCTTGGATAGTGGAGGCCCTGTCCAGGCTCCATATCCAGGTTGAGCTCTTCAGACTATTGTACCACCATTCATGTGTTATTTTACAGCCAGCTCACAGCCCCGAGAGGAGTTTTCTTGAATCTTTCTCTAATCTCAACGATGCTTGGAAAGGGTTAGAGCTTGTTTACAACCAGATATTCCATCTCACTCACCGAGCTCGTCAACAGACAATAGCAGCAACAGAGCATACAGCCCAGCAACTCGTCAAGACAAGGCTCGCACAATGGCATGGCATGTTTCAAGATTTCATGAAAGCGCGGCCTGGTGGCTCAAACATATACTTGCAAAAGGCATACCAGATTCTGAGGATACACTACGCCATGACGAAAGTTATGGCTGAGACTTGCATATACAACAACGAGACCATATACGACAGCTGTACCGACAAGTTCATCCTACTCATCAAAGAACTGACAAAGTTATGGGAGCTGTCGCTTCATTATGACCTGGAGGACGAGATGCCGCTGTACATCATGACGACTTGCATGCCCAGGTCCATCATCGACATGGGCTGGATACCGCCACTTTACTTCACAGCAGTCAAGTGTCGCGTCCATCGCATCCGGGCTGAAGCAATTAAGCTTCTCAGGACAAGTCCTCACAGGGAAGGCATTTGGGATGCGCATATCGCAGCATGTGTCGCTAAAAAGGTGGTCGAGTTGGAAGAAGGGGACTTTTACGGCAGTGCTGACCTGGGGGATAACTTTCAGCTGAACACCCCAATGCGTGATCTGGATTATCAGGTACCATTATTACCAGAGTCGCACAGAATGAGTGAAGTTGAGGCTGAGCTCTCAGGTGCTCCCATGGACAAGATCTTGCTTTACTGTAAGCGGGAGCAAGAGGGAGTCAACAGAAGGATTCTCATTTCGGAGTACAACGTGAGCGAACAAGCCTGGAACGACGTATGAGAATGATTGATGGAATAATGAGGCTATTGAATGAAGGGCATCAGCGTAATTTGCAAGTTCACTTAACAATAAGTTACTTATCCACAAGTTCATGTTTCTTTTTGCTTCCATGGTTGGAGATGGCATACATATTAAGTTAGGCGATAAGATAAGCCCCGTCTCCGTCTCCGAGTCGGCATCCGGAGTTTCAAAGTAAACAATTGACTAAACGCGGCCGCGGGGCTGGCACTCACCGTCAAGCACCTTGATAGCACAACCCTTCCTCTACTACCCCCCTTTCTTCCAGCTATTCTTTACCTTGCTTTTTCTTCTCCTCTTGGAGAGTGATAATAGTCATGGACTCTGAATCTGTCGTCGCCCAAGTCCAGCGCAAGATCGAGCTGCAAGCACCCGAGGATCTCTCATATCTCATCGCCAATGTCCGTCGCGCAGCCGCAGAACGTATCAACGAAGCATTCCCCGTGGTAGATGGCAATGATGGAGAGGATGAATTGCGAAATCATATTGAGAAGCTCGTCAACGAGGTACTATCCCCCGCTAGATCTACTTTATGACACAAGGCTAATAAAGTAGCCAGTACATCGACAAGACATTCTCCCTTGCCTCTCCAAATCTCTCGATAAACGGCCTCCCTGTATCCCTGGACTCTTTCCTCTCTGAATCAAACGCCGAGCCCGATACCGTTTACGAACCTTTCGATACGCGCAAACGTCGGCGTGTCGCAGAGTTAATCACACAGGAAGAAAAGCTTCTCGAGGATGTTGCGGCGTTGAAACGCTCGGTACCCGCTACGACGGCTGAGGCACAAGCAGAGCAACTGCGCGACAGTCTAAAGCGTGACGACGATATGCTCGAAGCACGAAAACAGCAGATTATAGCAGAGGCCGCTGAAGTGGATTTGGACATCCAACCACTAGAGAGACAAGATGGCGTGGAGAAAGGTTTCCGAAGAGCTGTCGAGGGTCTGGGAAGATTGAAGCGCGATATGCCTGCCGTGGTGGCCAAGATGGAGAGAGCGCGTGTGGCGGGCGAGTATGTCGTTACGCAGGGACGATAATAGACATCCCTTGTCTTTATTGCATATATACCCAGGGCGGCGATCAGTGTATTACGAACAGGGAGTTAGGGCGCATTGGATTGGGTTGGATTAATCGGCAATATCATTTCACATGTTACAACACAAATCTCGAGACCGCGCCTATTGTTGAGAATTATTGCAGCCATAGTCAGGAACCTCAGCCAGCCAGCATCTAACGTAATTCTAGGCACACACGAAATAAAACGTCCACATGAGCATGTTTATGCACCGAACGAGACCAAGAATGGGGCTGGAAGAATTCTTTTTGTGCTCCCTACAAACGTCACGCTCCGCCATACACTCCACCAACGTGTTTTTACCATATATATCTTCGCTCAGATATCGTCTCAACCCCCATTTGTTGAAAGAAAAAAAAGCATGGTAAACGAGAGAAAATATGTGGTCTATATTAAGACGTAGCAAACCCGCCCGTCTATCTTTCTTCCATATCCTTCACCTTGGTACATATACTCTTCTTTAAGCGGTAGCAGGGGCGGCAGCAGGGGCAGTCTGAGTAGCATCAGCACCCTCAGCAGCGGAAGCAGCCTCAGGAGCCTTTGCGGGCTCCTCAATCTCAGAACCCTTGTTCTCGATGACGTTGGCATCCTGCTTCTTCTCCCACCAGGCGGGACGAGCCCACTCAGGGTCGTGCCAAGGACCAGCATCGCTGTTCTCACAGCCACCTTGGCAGACACACTCGCCACCGAACTGCTTGGGGAGGTTCTCGGCGGGGATCTGCTTGAGGAGCTCGCTCTTGTATCCAGAGCCGAGAATGTTGATCTTGGAGACAGTGACGGGGTCGAGCCAGCCCTTGACAACACTCCAGACTGTGGAGAAACCCCAGGGGGCGTTAATCATGTACAGCTTGCCGAGGCGCTCGGGGTAGTAGTTCTGGGAGATGACAGAGGCCTGTCGGACATAGGAGTAGACCTGGGGGACCTTGGTAATGGAAACGCCCTTGAGATCCATGATGGTGCAGCATGTCTCGAGGAGATGGCCGGCCTTGCGGGAGCAGGCAGGAAGACGGGGATCGGCGACGCGCTCGTACTCGACAGCGAGGTTCAGGAGCATGCGATCAGCGCTGGTGATCTTGTACATGGCGGTCAGATCAATACCACCAAGGGTCTCGATGTAGATGGGTCGTCCATCCTGTATAAGGAAAAAAATATTAGTCAACAAATGTTCTCATGATAGCTCTTCGTCGTCGTCACCGGCTTGCCATACCTTGTCCGTCTTGTGGTAGAACTGGGTGTAGTACTTTCCGATCTCAGCCTTCTCAGGATAGTCCCAGATAGGCACAGTCTCGTCAAGCTTAACCTCCTTTCGCCATTTCTCAGTATCCAAGAACCTATAGTGGCGGTCAGCCCCCTGTCGCAACCAGCACGTTTTCTTGTTTCCACCGCTATCGGATGGAAAGGGTAGCAAAGTCTTACATGGCTTTGGCGGCCTCGACATCGAACTTGCGCGCTCGGAGGAATCGAAGCTGTAGACAAGGACGTTGTCAGTATTTGCTGTGTCGCGTTACATGGCCCTTTTCGTCCAGGGTCCAGCAAGCTTAGGTAGCTAGGTTAAGGTATATCTCGTACCAGAGTCAAAGTGTCCAATCGATCAGTGCAACCTTCGGACTCGAGCATCATGCGGAACTGATGAAGCTTGGCGATCTGATCCTCGGTGAGGTAGCCGGCGTGGCCATCCTGCTTCTCAGGGCCCTTGATGGGGAAATCATAGTTGTCGTACTTGGGGTCCAGATCCATGGTGATAGATAGATGTTGGTTGTATGGTGGGGTAGAGAAAGAGGGGAGAAAAGAAGAAGAAGAAGAAGAAGAAGAATAGTCCGCGGTGATAGAGGACAGCGGAGGTTATGAATTAAAATAGGCCAAGAATGACGCCAAGAGGTTGATGAAGAGTTCAGGTCAAGGGGGTCTCCTACGAATTTAAAGTCGTCCTGTCCTGTCGGTGTTGAGATGAGAACCGTAGCGTAGCGTAATTAACCGTTTCTGGGCTTGTCTGGTCTCCCCTAGAGATGGATCTCCCTCCCTAAGCTACCTACGGTGGCTAGTGGGACTTCGTCATGGGTATTCAAGCCCACCTATGTCCACTCCAAGATGCCTCCCGAAGCGGTCTAGCATACCCACATTCCGTTGAGGAGTATCACGTGGTCTCTCACATGCAGATAATTCGATGGCTTGTTCAATTATCTATCTTATCTTATCATCGGGCCCACTCTCGATGTCAATGTCTTTGTTAGTACAACTTCTTTTGATTCAACATTGGTTCATTCTCAATACTTTGATTGAGTCAACCCACCCATAAATTCACCTTTAATGGCATAATTGTTGTCACATCATGAGGAATTCCTCCCAGCGAATCACCCTCAATGTCGCACGCCTCTTTCACACTTCAGTCGCCGGGCCACGGCTGAGGCCCCATCGACAATTCCATCTCACCTCTTTAGCTAGCTTCCCTCGAAAGCGAAGCTTCTTCACCTCGAATCCCTACCTGTCTCAAGTCGACGACGGGTCCCGTTCCGCCTCTGAACTCTCAAAGGAAGAAAAAGGTCCTGCTTCTTCAAAGAGGAAGCCCACTCGATCGAATACAGCCAAGAATTCATTACGTCGAGTTGCCATCATTGCTCAGCAGCCCAAACGAGGCGGCGCAACAGCACCAGGAAGCCCCAGCGATGAACCCTCAAACGTGGTTAGCGCGACCTGCGTCGCAGAATCCTTCAAGATGCCTGTAGTTCTCGAGATTCTCTCGTCGCATGGTTTTGACATTGACCCGGATGGCACGGGATTCGACGCAAATGAGGTGGTCCATGCAAGAGGTGTAAATGGTGGAGACATCTTTGTCTTTCCGTCCGGCACAATTGTGACTTGGTCGCTACCTCCAGATGTCGTCACAAGACAGATCATGCGTGCTGCTGAAGAAGCGCACTCGATCGAAAGTCGAGAGTTTGAGGATCTCGAATTCACGACCGACACAAACCGAGAAGCAAGTGTGCTTAAGGGCGATGTCATTGTTCTTGGTACTCGCAAGGAGCACAAAGAGGCCGATAAGCTAGACACTACTCTAGCAAAGGTTGCTTTCTCGTCGGGTCTCGCTCGAAGCACAAAACTTGCTGTTCTCGAAACGGCCCTGACGTCGTACTTTGAAAGCACACGCAATATCCCCGCATTGCTCTCACAAGGTGCTGGTATACCTCTTGGTCGAAAGTTCATCCTACAAAAGACAGGCGAACTCCTCAGTCTGCGTGCTCGTCTTAACCACTACTCTGAACTCACCGACTCATTACCCGATATCTTCTGGGACACCAGCTCCGATCTTGGCCTAGAAGGTTACTACGAACAAGTTGGCCGTGCACTCGATGTAAACGTCCGAATCCGTGCATTGAATCAAAAGATGGACTACGCCGCCGAAATCGCCAGCGTTCTGCGTGAGATGTCCAGTGAGCAACATGGCACTCGCCTAGAATGGATCATCATCGTGCTCATTGCCGTTGAGGTCATCTTCGAGTTACGTCGCATTGTGCTTGAGATGCTCCAGGAACGGGAAGAACGGAAGCTTGCGGCTGAACTGCCAAAGCCTGTGGTGACACCACCAGCATAGATCGCCAGCCTGGATGTAGACCTCAAGAACTTTTTGTACGACTGAATGAAAAAAACTCCATGTATAACATATTTTGCTTGGGAATAGGTTAAGGATACGACATGTGCCTCCAGGGCTGGCTTGATAGATACCCCTCAGCTCAATAGAATTGACAATCAACTCAATACGTATATTTGCCCACATACTTATCATCTTTCTCCAAATCATAGATGGCATGCACCTACTCACTCAACCCAGGACCCTTAACATGTCATACTGGCACAAACGAAAGTTCGTAGAATAAACATGTTAAGTATCAATGCAATATTGTACGTTTTCTTCATCTGCATACACGCGCCAATTCGGCGTCTTGGATTACACAACCAGGAGTTTCCACCCCCAGGTCAACAACTCGATGGAACAGTCCACCAATTCCTAGTTCTTCCCTGTAATGACAAAAAAAATATTTCTCTCGTCCCTTTTCCCCTGGTTGAGTCAAAAAGCCAACTCCTCAGAAAAACGTAGCTAATAAAAACAATCGAGAATCCACCCTCTAAACGCCTCCCCTGAACCCCTTTCTCACTCCTCTGGTGCCCGAAATCTGCCTTGGTGATATCATATCTGACCCCTTCCGCTTCGCGTCTCTCATGTGCAAAAGATACACATGGTGTCGATTATTACAATGGCTTCTGTTGCATGCCTGGGATCGGTGGGACAGGAACAGGAGTCACCTTGTGAGGTGGCGGTGGTCCTGGCGTCCCGCTCATACTCGATCGCTGAGAATTGGGGGTCGGAGGCTTTTGCTGAGAAGCAATACTTGCCCGTGCAGCTGCAAGTCGGCTGGGATCCATAGTCCCTCCTTGGCCAAAACCAGGAGTACCAGGCTGAGTGATCTTGTCAGCGAACATAGTAGACCGCTCTTGAGCCGCCACCCTGGCTTTGGCTTGTTCGAGAATCCGCTGCTGTTGCGCTTCAGGTATAACGGTGTGGTATCCTGTAAGTCCAGGGTTCTGAGCAGGCGTTCCTTGTTGAGGGGGGTTGCTCGGGTACCTGTTCATTTGATTGCCCACAGCCTGATTCGGCGTACCATATCGCGGAGGCTGCTGCACATTAGGCGAGGCACTATAGGCCTGTCTATTAACCTGAGGAGACATCGTGCGCTGCGGCACAGCTTGACCGTTAGTGTAAGCCCCAAAGTTGGGTTGTGAGGGTGTAGCGGCTTGTTGCTGTGGATAGCCTGGTTGGAAAGCGAACCGCGCATTAGGGGTTCCTTGCTGAGCCTGCATCTGTCCAAACTGAGGTCTTGGCTGAGAAGCATACTGAGGCATGTTTTGGTGGCCATAGGGAGTTTGAGCTTTAGCAACCTGTGTGGCATATTGAGCAGGATAACCGTTGGGTCGAGAATACTGATTGGGTTGAGGAGGTCTGGGTTGAGTGGGCATAGGTCGTGGTGCAGGTGTGAAGCCGGGCGTAGGCCCAGGTCGATAGTATTGCTGTTGTTGCATAGAGGGGGTTCGTTGAGGGGTTGCGTACTGGGCCTGGGGAGTATGATGCCCATAAGAAACTCCAGATACACTAGGTGTACGTTGAGGGGGTGGCCGAGCATTGGCCTGAGCAGCTTGTTGCTGGGCTCTCAACCGAGCCTGAACGCCCGCCTCATCCTCCTCCATAACTCCCTTGTACTTGTCGGTTTGGACTTGAACCTTGGTGCTGATGAGAAGATCTTCCAATTGGTCTCCATTCAGCTTGGCGACTGCATATGGCGGTAGTGTCTTGATGATCAGAGCAAGCTGCGCCTTAAGCATCTCATATGTGGCTTGCTCGCCTTCTGAAGGAGTAGGTCCAGGAGTAGCCAGCATATCGCCATTGACTGGGTCGCTTGACGAGCGGTTTTGCGAGTTGGGGAGGTTAAGGTTTCGGATGCGTTGGTAAGAAGACAGGGTCTCAATCATGTCGCTGACCTCTTCCAAAATCTCGTCGACTTCCTTCTCCTCATCCGCCCGCTTTGTGCCCAGAGCCTCTTCGAGTGATGGATCAACAACAGATTCATCCCAATTATCAATGGCTTCTTGGATAGCCTTCTCGTCGATGTCCATAACCTCATCCTTCTCGGCCTTTTCGTCACTGTCAGCACCACCATAATATTCGACCTCAATCATGTTCTGGAAAGATCGGTGGCCCGACTGCTGCCACCACATTCGGCCCGCAACACTCGACGGCACAACAGCTCCAGAATCATCCTTGCACGGTGCGAAGCTAGAAAAGGCGCCTCGGAAGAGTGATTCCATCTCGTGCAGTTCAATTTCAGTGGTTGAGGGTCGCTTTCCCGCTAGACTTTGCGCACGTTCTCGTTGCTTGGTGATGGTTTGTGATGAAGGAGTCGCATTACTGTAGTCGAGGTAACATCCAGCAGTCAATTTGGTTGTGAAGTATGACGCACTTCGGAACTTGGAGGTATCTGTCAGTTCTGGTCGATAAAAGTCCAGCACGTTGCCCTTAGCTTGCGTCTTAGGCTGCTTAGGTGGCTGCAGAGGCGGCAGGTTCTTTGGCGACGAGAACAAATCTCCAAGAGTCTGTGTTCGCTCATGAGGCGTTGTTGGCATAACATGAGTTAATGACATTCCCTGGGGTAAGGGCACATCACGCAGTTTGGCTTCATCGGAAATTGGGAGACTAGAGAACAGCCTTCTCTCCTGGGGTGCATATGCAACAAGGGACAGGACCAACTCTCCCTTCTGAGGAGATGGCGGAAGTTTTGCCTCGACTGCAAGAGGGTCGGCCGAAGTTTTCGGGTAAGCCTTTTCTCGTCGAAGAAGTTGCATGGCCTTCTCCTTAAAGTCCGAGATTTGCGCTCTCAATTCCTCGTTGGTCGCTTGCTTTTCATCATCAGCTGGCTTTGTCTTGATCTCCTTAAGAGCGGCTTGGAGAGCCGAGACCAGGTCATTAGCCACTTGGTCTAGATCCTCGTAAGCATTCGCGGCAGCCTTCTCGGAGATGGTAGTCAGATCGGTCGACTTTTGACGCTTGGGTCGGTGTTCATCTTGCTCATCATCAGAGGATTCAGGCAAGGGGCGCTTGAGGATGGAGGGACCGATGTCGTAGCTATAGATGATGGGTTAGTGGATTTGAGGGAGAAGTCATTCGCGACAAAGTTGCGATGCGATGAGAAAAACAAGTCGTAAAAAAAAGCAGGCATACCTGCTCAGAACGTCAACGAAAGATTTTATCACGTCGCGTTGGTCCTTTTTGGGCTCTCCATTGATAATGGCAGGTTTTTGCTCGTCGGATGCATTGTCTTCATCGCGGTCTTCCATTTCTTCCGTCTCGCGTTTTCGCTTTCCCGGAGCGACAGGTTGCGCTTTGTCGAGGCTGGGAGATTCTGAGGTGCCGTTGGCGTGGATGGCCGTGGGCTGGGCCATGGTCGGCGTGGTCATGATGGCTTCAAAAAAGAGCCTTGGATGGTTTTGGTTCCGTCGTCGGGGCGTTGGCCGCGCCTCGTCGCGATACGCGGTAGTTGCAGTACCAGTCAGTGGTTCCTGTTAGCAGCAGTTGGAGCTGGAATGACAGCGGTAGTGGATGGCAGAAATGGGTTATGGGTATGGGGGCCCAGGTCCTCCTCAGTCGCTGGTGCAACTCCAGGTCAAATAATAAGTCAATAGCTTTAGTACTGTAGGTCGATATCGATTCAACAGCGGTTGGAGAAGCGCAAACGATTCGATTCCATCGAGTAAACCCACGACACAATCGTACAGTCAATCGATGTAACAGGATGTAATCGAGTCGTAAATTACGCGACAAACACGTCTCAAAGCAATAGTTCAAGTCGAAAAATGGGGGGAGGATGATTGATTGCCTTTTGGCTCTCTCAGCTTTGGCTGTCCTTTGCTTGCTTTGCTTTGCTTTGCGCTCAGCCTGCCTTGAGCCTGGGGGGGAAGAATGTGTCTCCTCGATCGCCAAGTACCTTGTACCTCGTCCCTTACTTGTCGCTTGCCAATCTCGGACCCACTCTGTCCCTTTTTTGCGAAGTGAAGCCTCAGGAGTCATCTCGTGCACGTGACTGAGCTGGAGATCCAACGGTTTAAGGTGCATTCAGTGTTACAGAACATGATCATCTTGGATGACCCAAGTGTTACGATATTTCTTTATTCGAAAGGGGATGAAATACCTACAATGCCTAGTTTTTCGCGATTGCTCTAAAAGCAAGACAACAGCATTCTTGTGAAGAAAAGTGCCATCCACCTCGAGATCTTGTCATGTTACTCAACAGCCAGCTCATTAACACCCACAGAGTGGCTGCAGGCCTAGCGTAATCATGATCATGATCAAAGTATCCATTTACCCCAGTCCGTAAGCTAAACTATGATCTCATCATATCATAAGCACCATCACCATCAAATCACCAACAGAGTATATAGTCAAAAAGTCAATAAGGATTCATATTACTGAGCAACGAGGACGAGAAGCCATCTTCTCGATCCCTTACGCTCATGGTCTGTCATACAATTCAAACTAATCCCATACGAATATCCAAAGCCGTGTCCATGCTGCGTGTTCCATTCGCTATTGTAATTCATACATACATATTTCACAAGTATCTTACTTGGCACGAGCCAGACCAACGGCGTTCTTGCCGAGGTCATAGACAGAGTAGTATCGTCGGAGGAAAGCATCACCGAGAATAACAAGAGGTCCTACAGGCTCAGGGAAGTCCATACCCTGGAAGGTAGAGATACAGCTGCCCTGAACCTCGAGGATGTAGTCAGTGGCGGGGAGGCTGTAGTTGGATCCAGCAAGGTTGAAAGTGATATCGGGAAGAGAAGCGCGCTTGTCACACTCAATAGTGTACTGGCCGTTGTAGCCCTTCTTAGCGCCAATCTCCTTGTTCAGAAGCTCAGCGAGAGCGCTGGGGAGGACGTTCAGGGAGGTGCCGGTGTCGAGGATGGCACCAGTGTTCTCCTGCTCAGCAACCTCATCACCGAAAGCAATGGCTTCAAGGTCAACCTCCCAGTAAGCCTTGCGGCGGAGGGGAATGTACTCGATGTCTCCAGTGAACTTGGACTTGTCGATACCACCAAAGGTAGCCTCGCTCTCGCCATCCTGGTTATCGAGGTAGAAAGCAAAGACGGGCTCATCCAGAAGCTTCTGGTTGACCATCTGGTAGAAGGGAGGGACCATGCCGTTCACGGCAATGCGGTCGTAGCCGAGACCAAGGATACCGTCGAAGCGACCAAAGGCGAAAGCCAGACCGGGCTCCTTGGTGGCCTCAGCAAAGTCCTGGTCCTTGATCTCGAGGTCGCCGATGGAGACAACATCATTGGAGACGAAACCAGACAAGCTGCCAGATCCGTAGTGGATCTCGAACTCGGTGCCATTTTCCTTGTAAGTCGAGGAAGCGGACGAGTCGTACTTAGAGTGGAGGTAGCAGGCGATGCTGCCACACTGCTGGGAAGGAACCCAGAGGTTGGAGCTACCAGTGTCGAGGACGACCTTGAAGCTCTGGGGAGGAGTACCGATGGTGATCTCAGAGAAGTCTGGGGCGGTCAGTTATGGCTAAGATTGGCGACTTGAATAGCACTTACACTGGGCGTTCATAAAGTTGGAGACGGGGACGGGGTGGCCACCCTCGACGTTGACGGTGTTGGTAGCGAAGGCGTAATCGGCAGCATTCTTGGGGCGGGAGGCACCGAGGTACTTCTGGCCGAGGCTCTGGAGGTGGTCCTCAACCGAGTTGGTAGCCTGAGAATGGTGTTAGAAGCTTTAATGGAACGCGCAATCATCATGGAGATCAAACATACAAGCTGGTCGGCAAGAGGAACCTTGTTGAGCTTCATCTTGTGAACACCGGCCTGGGCAGAGCCCAGAAGCGCGGCAGCAGTAAGAAGAGCGCCCTTCATGATGGACAATCGGGTCGATAATGCGACCAAGTAAATGAAATGATGGAAGAGCTCGACAAGAATGTTACGAGCTGCGATGGGAACGAAGATGGAGATGTAGATGGTGAGTTAAGATGCAAGATGCAAGACGGAGTTGGAGGAGATAAGATGGTTGGTTAATAACGACGGGAAAGGTAAGAAGGCAAGCGAGGCGGAGGAAAGCAAGCACCGTCCGAGCTGTGCTGTGCTGTGCTTGCGGCCTGTTTCGGCGGTTAGTGGTGGGTGTGGCCTGGGCCTCGCACCTCGCACCTGCCTGGATTCGTAAGTTACGCCTCCGGACTTTGGTCTTTTGGTGAAGAACTCCCCTGTTCATGGCCTTGTGACTTGGTCTTGCTTGTCTGGTAATGACGCACCATTTGTATCCACTTTCCCTGCTCGGCAACCAGCTCCAAACCTTTCCGCCTTAGGCATCATGCTTGTCTCATCTTATCAGCGCCAAGTTCAAGCGTATCAGGAACAAACAACAAAACATGCTGTTACTCTTTACCGGGGTCTGGAACACTTGCTCTTATGCTGTTGTCGTGGAAGATTCGTCAGAGGCCGATGATCTATGATGAGTGTGACCTGCACGTAGTATTCGTATGATGCCCCTGGCCTGCTCACGCGTTTGCGGTGAGATATTTCTGTTAGTGTTCCTGATAGCTTAACTTACAGAGTAGTACCATTGAAGCTAACACTACCTTAGCATTAGCACTCTAACTCCGGGGTTAGACACTGCTCTAACTTAGCTCGGATCCTCTATCATGCCTTCTTCCTGATCGTCAGACGGATGCATCCTCACCGTCTCGGCAATCACGATAACGAGATGTAAGCGGAATTGCACCAATATGTAACCAGAAGCTGTCTCTCCTCCATTAAATATAAATAATGTCCCTGTGATAAATGCCCTTGCCCCTAACCTGTATTACATATATATATAGCTACAACCACCCGGTTGAGTCTTGGCCCATCATAAAAGTCGTCATCATAACTTCGTTACTAACATCAACCAATAATACTCAAGATCCGCGCATCTCCTTCTTGGAGCGCTCCATCGCTTCAGCAAACACTTGCCGCACATCATCCAACTCGGCATAATGCTTGATCAGTTCCTCCAATCTCTCCAACCTCGAGCCCGTCATATCATCTGACAACTTGCACCATCCAGAATGAAGTGCAACAAAAAGGAATGCTAAGCTCCCACGGCAGACTTGATCATCTCGGATCCAAGAACGGAGTGCGCCTCTTGTGAGGTTGACACTGCAGCCACGGTCTCTTAGTAAGAGTATAAGCAAGCCCTTGAAGCCAATCTGTCCAGCCTTCAAGAATGATTCAATAGCATCTTGTCCGACGGTCAGAGAACCCTTGAGATATCTCAACATCACAGGCAGCACTCTATCGCCATGTCGCGTGTTGGACGTCGTGTTGATGAGCATGTCCTGTGTAATCTTGAACTCATCCTCTGCTCTCTCCGCTAACACAGCAAACTGCCTTGCTGAGCAAACGCTCGCTGCAGCATCCAAGAGTGGCTGTGTGATCCGTACGCTCTCATCTTTGTGCTCGAAGAGAACTTGCAAGCCAGGAAATCCAAGCTCACATAATGTCTCAATGACAATCTCCTCGTCGATGTCAACGTCGGCAGCACGGTTGGCAAGAAGCATCTCCAGAACTTCGGGGACCCAGTCGTCAGTGCCTTTCTGTGGTGAAGCTATCGCTGCTAGGACGACTTGTTTCGTGAATCGGACTTGGGATGCTGGCATTTCGAGAAAGATGGCCATAAAGTCAGGTCGGCATCGGGTGTTGGCAAGAGCTAATGTCATGAGCTTCTCGTCGACAAAGCCCTCATGTGCCCGGTGCTTCAGAAGAACTCTAAGCATGGCTGGACCCTGACGGTTCTCGATGGCCTTCTCAGCAACGGTCGGTGTGATTTCGATCCGTGTTCCATGCTGTGTGAGCAGGTAATCCATGGTCTTGGGGTGGCATATGCTCGCGATACTCTCCATCATCCACTCGTCCAATTCGATGTCATCCCCGTGGAGTTCAAATAGTAACCTGAGTATTTGGAGTCCATGCCGTTCATTCCTTATCGCTCCGATCATGGCTGCGTCGCTCCATCTGAAATCGGGATGATCAAAAATAATATCCATCATCTCGACACTTGCACATTCTGCCGCGGAGCAAGAAAGATCTTGATCGCGTGAGATTTCATCTTGTCGGAGTGTCATGATCTTTTCCAGCATCCCAGGGGTTCCCCATCTTGCTGCTGCTCGAATGGTATAAGGCGTTAAAGGTTCGCCTTTTTTGAGAAGAAACGCCAGCATCTCGACTCTTCCGGTGAGTATCGCACCAACAAACGGCGACTTGAGTCTCGCATGGTGCTTTTCTCTATCTTCGTCGGTGTTACCAAAGCCCAAGTGCTCAAAGTTGTCGCGTTTGTGGTTTATGGGTGCGTTAGGGACGTGCAGTTCCGAGCCATTGGGTAATCCTTTGAGGAACTTGATCGCGTCCTCGGCACAACGAAGCTTGCAGATGCTCTCGCTGGCCAATCGCACCCAGTGGAAGTTGTACTCCGACTTTGCTTGGAATACTCGCTTGACCTGGGTGGTACTTGTCCCTGACCATCCTCGCTTGATGGCGATGTGTCGCACACGCTGGTTGATGAAGATCTCAACATCATGCTTCGACTGAGAGAATGAGTCCAAATCTCGGTGGACAAACTCGCCCAGGTACTCGTAAATCTTTGAGCTTGGTCTACTTAGAATGAGAAGGTTGAGATTGACAGCTGGTTTTGGGCCATGGAACGTCTGCTCCATCAACTCCAGCAGAATCGTTCGAGAGGCCGCGTCGCACTCATCTAACCCATCGATGACGCAGAAGATGTGACGGTCGGATCTGAAAGCAACCTCAACTAGCAAGTTCCACAGTGCTTGAGGTTTCTCAAAGACTCGAGCGCCGCGATGCGCATGTCTCCTGCGAATTCTGTCGCTGAGGAAGTGGGGATGGTTCTGAAAGAGCTGAGTGAGGAGGCCTCGTAGAATGCCCTGAGCCGTGTTCCTCTGCGAGTCACTTGAGTCGCAAAAGAAGTACACACAGGTGTTTGTGGGATTAGTCGCAAAGTTACTTGTGAGTCTTTCGGCGAGATAGACACCCAATGTCGACTTTCCTCTTCCTGGAGTTCCAGAAAGCCATAGTACTTGCTGGTTTTCTGACTCTGGCTGAAGCCAGCTCTTGACTTCTGGCACATTCATAATCCATTCACAGGTCTTGGGCGCCCTTGGACCCTGCTGTGTTCTGAGCGCATCCTTTGCATATGAGGGATCCGACCAGATGAGATCGTTATAGAAAGCTTCAATCTGCTTTTCCTTGTCGGCGTCATCTATTGAGTCAGTATATTTAAACTCTTGTCAAGAGATGCGGCGTCTTACTTGGAACGTGACGCGTTTCATAGCGCTTATGAGCAACAGTACTTGTGCTGGGCCACGGATAGTGTCCCAAGAAGCTATCCGGCGATAGAGGTCCCTCATCAGAGGCAGAAAACCGCGACCTCGAAGATCGCGGAGAGTCGTCTTTTGCTCTTGAGAAGCCCATTGTTCTGTCTGATTTAATGTGATATTGCGAAGATCAAGTTGCGAACGCGGTTCTCAGCCTGACTTCCATGTAATGCAATAGTCGGTGTATCAATCCCAATGGCGGCTTCAATGTCCTGGCGTGATGCATGCGTCGACAGAGGAGGGGTGGTACCTTTTACCGTCTGTCATTAGTGCAAGCGAAGTGAAAGTCTCATGACAAGAAGATGAGAGGAAGATACGGTAAAGAAGGAATATCTATCGTATTCGAGATCGTCTGGAATACTGTGGCAATATCTCCTTTAGGGGATTTTTGATTAAAAAAAAAAGCGTTGACATTGATTGATTAGGGGAGCTAAACTAAATTAACAATAAACCGTTAATATCGGTCGGGGGGCTTCCCCTCGTTGAGGAATGTCTAAAGGGGAAAATGGGAAGGCTGGTGTATACGCCAGCGCCAAGATGGTCGGTCCAGGTCCAATGTCATATTTTCAGGGTTGTAACTAGACTCGTCCCATGCAGAGACGACCAAGAATCTGCAATGACGTTAACTTAAGGTTCATAGAAAAAGGAAAACCTCAATGAATACTCCGTGTTCTGTGGCAATATTTGCACATGATACTCACATCATATTCTCAGTGTTTTGTTGTCTCTCCCTCTGCTCCCCGTCGACTTTAGTCAGTCATGACCCCAGCCCATTAATTTCACATCGAGATTATGCATATCATCCTCGGGCAGCCCAAGCTTCTGCAAACATTTTATCCCAGCCAATCAAGGTAATGAAGACGCGTGAAAGAGAAGCCTCGATGGCTCGGCGCTGTCGTGTTAATGGCCACTCACTCGTCGCGTTTCCAACCGTTGTCAAAAATTGAACCACTAATTATATCTGACTGTACGTACGGAATACTCCGTACTAAACTGGAATTTGAAGTTGAAAGGGTCCCAAGGTAATGGAGGTTCTGATAGTCACTTTGGGTAGTAGGTAGCAGATCCGTGCCATCTGTATGATAATTCTTTCCTCTGTCAATTCTTTCACCTTGATGTTGATTCAAAACGTTGCGTGGAACGAATATACAAACTCCTCATGCTTTTCTTTCCATCTAATTCGATGTTGTGTGATCTAGGCGGCCTTCATTGTGCGCTCCTGTTGGTCTCCAAGTCACCAACTTTGGATACCTAGTGTAGGGTGTGAGCTTTTGGGACTTGCAATTTTGTCGATGCAGGTAGTTTTGAGATATCAGTGTAGTTATACATACCTACCCCCGAATTAGACTCGGACTATAGGCTTTTTTGCACTCGATTGGAACCCCGAATAGTCAAGGTGACAGCAATCGTTGCAAACACTACGAAGCTGCAGTCCAAATAACTCTAGGTCAGCTCTATACAGAGTTCACCACCAATGTTACTGGGCGCTTTGCAAGCGATAACGTTGACTGTTCGCCGATTTGTTTTGCGATCTTGAATACAAAATATTTGAAGGGTGACTCTCTGAAGTTACGAGACAATATTCCTGCTCGAGGTGAATGCTTCGTACACCCTATCTCTGTACGTGACATTTGGGTCCGCCGTATACTATTGGCGTGCGTCACCGTTTGGCACACTTCTACGTTGCACTCCAGCCATGTCACTTACAAGGAGTGAGACAAATGAGAGTTGATAATAAGTGTTGCTCCAAGAGCATATGTAATCCGCGCATCCTACAAGTAAGTCCGAGGGCTTACGTGTTGGGGAGACGAATCCCAGCCCTCAAACCTTTCGATACAATCTGGATACGAAGTTCATTACCTTGTGAAGAGCAATTACTCTGTCTCCTTAATTAAGAGAAGGCTGGAGGATCATCACAGTGTGATGTTATAGATCTCGGAACGGTCGGACGTGGTTGGCTCCGGGACACTCGGTGGTGATGCAACTGTAACGCTTCGACCTGGCTATATGTATGACGATAGAAACGAGTGCTGTTAATCGTTGCTTTCATCTAAATGTAGATGGCCAGGTTTAAGGATGGCAACTAGTAACCAATGGCTCTTCTTAACTCTGACACTCGATAACCAGACCCACAAGCATAACTAGGTATCTTAGGGTAGAAGTCTACTCAAATCTTTAACTCTGTCTCTGTTTCGTAGTTTTCTAACATATCTTTCTGGCTTGACTAATGCCATCGCAGTCCGTGGCTGTCTCAGTTGCTATCAACGTGTTGTCCTTCTCTGGAACTTTTGACCAATAACACCTCAAAATCACCGTGCTTCAACTTTCTGAGCCCTGCGTATGCATACATATGCCCACTCAGCAAAGGTCTCCCTCCAACTGGACCACTCTCAGGCCATCTAAAGCGAAATGTGGATTTGAGGTGTTGAGTGTCAGCCTGCTCAAAGAACTGTTCGTCGTTGGCTCAAATCGATCTTGTGAATGTCCAATAAATAGTCTTTCGACTTCACAGAACTGTGCGCCGCTATAAAACTTCTCATAGACACCGATCTGTCAAATACTTACGGATACTTAAAATCGGCTACGTTCACGGTTCAGTTCACTACATCATGGCATGTGATTCCTTGTTTCTATTAGGTACAGAGAATGCCGACTTCCGGCTTGCACAGTCAGGGGTCTGCCTCTTCAAGCTTCCAGGAGTCAAAGCAGCTGTACTCCGTCGCTAGGAAAAATCATTGCAAGCTTAACCATACTAAGCCAATCACAGCTTGAGCTGGAGATAATTGAGCAGGTAATCTGGGCGCTCGGTGCAGGTACCGACACCAGACAACCCCTGCTAATTCTTCACGACTTCAACCAACAGACCTTCAACCAACACATTTGCATGGGTACAGAGTCTGCTTTTGGCAAAGATGTATCACTCCAACGCATCCGAGTACTAGGGGTTCTTTCGTTGTGATCAAGATGATGTCCCAAAAGCTTCATGGACTTGAAGAGTCTTGTCTGAGTTCTCAATACGTTGACTTCGCAAATCTCACGACGCAGCCTCATTATTTCCTTAAAGTGACCATGCTTAAGCTTATTCTTAGCACGAAAACATGACCTCCAACATACATGCTTCATGCCTGGTGTGAACATGGCCTATTAATCATATCCACTCTGCTGCGCTAGTTTCTTTGCCCAAGACCTGTCGTGTCAATGCCCAGGTAAGCATGCTCCTCGTATTCCATGAGGATGCTGGGACGCTTGAATTGACATGAAAGTTCGGTCAGCGATAAGTGTCTCGTGAAGACACAGAGTCACGGGCTAAATGGTAATCTGTGCAGTATAAATAGAGGTCCTCTCGCTGCACTAGTTGGTCACATCACTCATCCATCTTCATTCTCGCTTCAAACTCCACAGCTCAACTCCTCATCCCAGACTCTTCACTTCCAACAACCAAGATGAAGTTCACCGCTCTTGCCACCGCCATCTTTGCCCTCAGCTTCGGTGCCGAGACGGCTACCGCTGCTGAGTGTTGCCAAATGAAGGTCTGCGATAAGATGAACCTTGGGGGCAACTGCAAGCACGGTTGCTATCCTATCAGGAAGATGGCCAAACTCAACTTGAGTGGACTCAAGTCGTCAGTCTCTTCAGCCAAGACTGAGAACAGATGCTTCTGCACCATTGGAAAGGAGGTGTATGTATCACGCAACAGTAAACGCTCTTCACCTGGTAGCTAACACTCGAGTAGTGAATCCTGCATGAAAGTTGACAGCTACGCCAAGGGCACAAATGTCCCTAACCATTGTCTTTCCGGCGCCAAGTATGCTTACTGTCAATTCAACTAATCTCGAACCGCTTGGCACCGCTTCGTCTCGACGCCACTGAGCAAGATATCCGTTACTCGGCTGGAATACTTTGATGCATGTCGGCCAGGAAAGAATTTCTCGGATTGGGTTCATGCAGTCAACTATAAAGAATGGAATGTGACACCTTAGATTCAAGAAATAGACATTATGACTCGCCCCTATCTTGCCCATCCCTTCCATACACATATGACGCCCCAAACCGCCACCGGTATGCCATTTCGACTCCAACAGGGATAAACAGTATGATAGACACTATCTGTCCAAATCCCCAGTAATTCCCATCGTACTTTTCTCCCATGCTCTCCGACATTTGCTCCTGGACGTTCCTAAGGGTGAAGATCACCACCAGCAGCGGTATAGTCAGCCCAACAAACACAAGAAGCGGAAGAATAGCAACAAGTGGCCTATCACTGAACCACTCATTGACATGCTCACGCCAAGAGGTCTTGCCTTCTGCTTCTTTGGTATCCTTTGCCTTCTCGTCTCGGTCGTAGCATGTGCCAGGCAGGCCAGCAAGGAGCCAGAACGTGAATATGTATGTAATCAGGGACGCAGTCAATTCTAAGCCATTCAGAGATTTGAAAGTTGTCGATCGCCCAATATCCCTATACTCTGCCGGAAAGCACATATCCTCAACGACACTCCAGTCTGTAGGCGATATCTCTGAGTCCTTGCCCTCACCGATGGGGCTTATATCAAAGGCATGAATGCACCTCGATAAGAAGGGATAGAATGACAGTGCAACAGTTACACTGAGGAGCAGCAGTCTTGCGTTGTGTTTAATATTGGCTCTCGTGCTGCTTTTCGCAGCTGGCTCCAACAGAGCAACGGGGTATAGAAGCGGCATCATGCTAACGACGGCAACAGATTGGGATATTCGAGCTTCGATAGCGCCCAAGTCCGCGGTGCTGATACCATAGTCCTTGCGAGCAAGTACAGCGATTGTAGCCAGCTGTAATGCCAGTGCAAAATATGCAGCAGAGTCGACAAATGCTTCGAGGCCAGCTTTTGCAACTTCATGCCTTTGGCTATTCTTGCCACTTTGCTTGAACATTATGACTGCCAGAGACAGTAATATGCTCAATATGATCTCGAGAACATAACCAACAGCAACCTGTCGCGGAACATCAGCTGCTATACATCTTGTATGGAGGATCATTGAGACAAACCCCAATGCCAGAAATGTCAGGATTTCCTGTGCCGTAGATGGCGTTGCATATCTCGCTCTTACAAGACTCTAGTATGCTCTTATTAAATTGCGTTTTGGAGTCGAGGTCCTGAATGTATTCGCTGAAATCGTTTAATTCTGTCCATTGCGAGCAATCGATGCTGGGACTCGACATTTTGACTGATGCTAGGTGATGATTACGACGAACACGAACATACCGTTGGGAGGTTCAATGTCGCTCACTGACTTCAGCCCGATTTTGTCTCAAGTGATAACAAGACCGCCCCCCTCCCCCAATAATACTCAGCTGCGGCTGAAGGCGTATTCTGGGCGCAGCCAAGATTCAATAGCAACAAATGAAAAGACTATCAGCGCAGGTAGTCTCGATAGTTCATGTTGCTGGCTTGAAATGGACAGACCGAGTGCCGAGCCTCGTTGCACAGTGTCGGCTCTCATATAAGGCTGGCTGCTGTAACGAGCCTCGAGACATTCTTACCCATCAACAGAGACGTGAACCGATTCAAGTGTACAGGAGCCCATTGTAATGATACCGGTTCCCTGAAGATGTCGAGATCCAATTTTCTATTCACCTTTGGCTTCAGTCTTGCTGCGCTGGTCACATCACAAACCAGTAGTCTTAGGCCTTCAGAAACTTGCGGGTACATCGATGGAGGTAGGGTTGTCATCACTACGTGTAAGCCATCAACTAATGAGAGACCTTGTCCAGATTCCGATCGTGCAATCGAATGCACGTCTAGAGCATGCGGGTTCTTGTTTATATCTGGCCACGAAAATGCCTATGCTGGATGTTGTGGCGATGAGAGATGTGCAATCGCAACGACATGTATTGAGTCAGGCACAGCACTGAACAGTAACACCGTTCAATGGTAGGCTCAGTGATGCTGGATTCAGAAGGCTATGTTTAAGCAGATACAGCACCGACGGTTCGCTTTCTGCATGTGCAACCTACACATGGCCACATCTCTATGCAGAATCGTATTTCTGTGCCACGGCAAGGACAACCGCGACGGTCGTTGCAGATACAACTTCTAGCGGTCCGTTTACCAGTGTTGTGGAACCAACAATCGAGCCCACAAGAACAGACGGCAAAGGAAGTCCTAGACCAACGACCGGCGACAGGCCAAACCTCGGGACCGAATCTGGTCAGTGCATCACTTGATATAGACTCTCTCGATATTCTTGTTAACCGCAAAGTAGATTTGAGCTCGCGACAAAGGATAGGCGCCGGGGTGGGCTCGGGGCTTGCTGGCGGACTGCTGTTGATATTTTTTGCGTGAGTGCCTAAGCCACTGTTTCCTGTGACTGACCAGAAACACGCACGAGTCTGACGCTTGTCTAGAATCTTTGGGTGCTGCAGACAAAGCAAAAGGAAGAGTCTGAAGCCACAGTCCGATTCGAAACCCATGCTACAGAAGGATGTTCAAGCGCAAGTCAGCTCGACTCCCTTGAAACAAGGACCGGTTGGTAATGGCCTCCTTGTTGAGAGGGAAGCTGGAATGAATGACATGGCGTTATACCAGAATGATCATCAGGTCAGTTGATGTTTACAGGAACAGAGGAAAGCATTGAGAGTCATAAATGAAGTGAATATGACGGTTAGGGAGAATTGGCTATAGAAAATCGAAATCCATAGAATCGATAGTCTTGTATGTGTGTATGTATGTATCATCTCGATATCACGAAATCGTGCCCAGACTCCACAGGGAAGTGAGACACAGTGTCTCTGACACTTGTCACCAACTGGTATGACGGAGCTCGTGTTTCCACTGCCACCAGACAAATAATGCAGGGCGGGGAGATAGCACGGGCTGAGGGTGCCATTGTATTACAATGCATTGCTGGCAAAGCCCAGAGATACTTCATCTCTCCAAGAATGATGATGATGATCCGACAAGAGGCTGGCAATGAATGGGCTTGAAGAACAATTCTGATTCTTGGTCATGGTCGCGGCGCAGTTGTCGACCCAATCTCCATTATCACAGTCGCGTGCAGGCAGAGACACGAAATTGGAAAGTCGATTGAGGGAGGTGAAAGCGGCCACCACCAATAGCTGGTGAGTTTTTAAGATTGAGTCTTCCAAAAATAGTCTCCCAAGACTTATCAGACAATCTCCCATTCTCAATGCTGGATAAGACTGGGGATCCACGGGCCGCATGCCAGCGAACGGTGACAAATACATACGCAGCTTGATTATTGATAGATTTATGCAGCCGAAGGGGGGTTTTATCGTGAGGATATAACTTCCATATCGTGTAATGCAAGCCGCATATACAGATGCGTATATGGGCATGTTGCTGGCGGAGAGAGACCATATGCATTAGCCAGCCTCACTAACCCTAGCGCAGGTCATTTCAGTATCAGATACTCTGTAGTTCTCAAACATATAGATCGATTTATCCAGATACTCCGGTGTCGTATGTCTGGTCTTGTGTCTATGTTCTCTGTTCGCGACTAGAATCCTTAACAGATAGAAAATCGGCCAGGATGGATGTGACTTGCATGTCTTCTCTTCCATATCGTCGAAAGACTAGAAAACATCCGACGAGGCACAAAAACGGTCTTGGCGGATGGTTCGGAACGAAAGCCACGTTGAGCCCAGGAACTCCTCAATGTCTGAAGAAACTGCAGCCCAATCACTTGAGTTTCAACATTCCCATATGAATAAAGAGGCCATAACGTTTGTGGCCATGGCACAGGCTTCACTGTGTCAACAGTCAAACTAGCCGTCAATGCGCCTGCATTTCGGCATGCTCGAGACGAGACGGACTTATTACGCAGGCTCAGTGTCGCCTGTAAAAGCCGACAGTCCCGACCGGCTGGAACAATCCTATAATCCGGCTCGGAAGATTGATCGTGGAGCATCAAAGCAGAACACCAAGCGTTGAAGTTGAATCGTCAAGGATGTCATGCTAGCGATAATCCAAGATGATTATCCACAGGTCCCTTATTTAAATCAATCTCCATGGGGTTATAGCATCGAGTATCCTCGAAGCAACGGAGGGTTCAACAATGCAACGGGTCGACATATCTCTTGGCAGCCATGATGAAGCTGGATGACGGTTTAGTAGGGACAGGCCTGTTCATCAGAGATGCATGCCGAGATCAGAGAGGTGCTCAAGCCCCTCTATAGCTGGCCGCAGGCAAAGCCAAAGTCCGCCTTGCCAGAAGAGTCCTGGAGCCTGTTTGGAGCTATGATGCAGTAAGTTAGGGGCTGGTTGGCGAATCGACCCGCTGCCATATTCCTTGCTTTAATCGCGTCAATTACGGAGTATTGTGCTTTCTTTTTCACAGCCGGACCAAAATCGAATGCTGGTATTTCTTGCGACTTGGCTATCCCATTCGCTGCCTCGATGAGTTTCAGACTTTCATCATCGATCTCGTGCATTGGTGTTCAAGTACGTATCGATCTCGGAATTCTAGGAGCAAATCGTGTTGCGAATTGCTTCGCGGCCCTTTTATGAAGGAGGTTGATATGACCCACAGGTCGCTTTTGACCAAGGGCAGACCGGACGGAAGAGCGAGAGGCTTATTAGTATGGACGTCGACAAAAGGGGCAAGTCCATAACTACCGCCGTGCAGTATGTCATGTATGGAGAGGAATCCAGTATTTTGTGCCAACCCAGAAATGCGAGAATAACCTTATCGGAAGACTGCACAAAATAGGAATTGTGCATTTTTCGAAGCTAGCATAATCCAAGCTTGCATGGTCCGTGGGCCGAGCAAACAACTCAAAATCGGCGGAGTTGGGATCGAATCAGCTGAAAGTGTCTTTTTGAACAAGATCGATTTGCATTCGAGACTCCCAGGTTGCAAATTTTCTCTTCTGTGTCAGCTTCAGATCTGTTCTTTCCACACAATAGTACCGATTCTTGGTTTCTGCTTACAGAGGCTAGTCAATAAATCTTCGGTTTCGCCTCGACGGCTTAGCTATATCAAGTGGTAGCAGACGGCGATTCCATTTGCTATTTCAATTGGTAGCCGCCGTATTCTCCTGTCACAATGCATGTGAGAATATGTTCGTTCCTTTTCTCAATGGTTCAGAATATCACAATGGATGAGTATATTCAGATGTGACGCCTTGGGTTCATCCTTGCAGGTATTCCATCAACCTGTGCAGGCGGGGCCAGATACCGAGACACTGGTTATTGTTGGTTGGACGAGGCAAGGCACGATCGTATTAATGCAGGTCCAATGACACAAGTCCGCTAGTCGAAAGAAGGCAGTCGCCGTATGCGATAATCCATTTACTCAAGTCAAGCATATATGCTGCCTTCAAGTCATCGTGCCTTGCTCTCGACTCTCATTGTTGGGGTGGGGACTTTGATACACCGAAATGACCGCTGACTTATTGACTGTGATCTGTTATTTTGAGAGAAGCTATTCCCTGATTTGCAACTCTCATCACTCGATCGCGCCGTCGTATACGGAGCAGGTTTATGTATTAAGCGCTTTCCAGGAATAACCTGCAGGCCGTATTCTGACTGGACCGTCAAGTTCAGCAACAACAAGCCTCGTGAGACACGTGGACCGATACGGTGGTGACCACAGGTAATTAGCTGACGCGCACCTCCTGTGGAGTGAGTTAACCCACTCAGGAAGCGCACAATATTTGCACAGATTTTGCGTAAAGTGTGATCAGACTTGTGAAAGCTTCAAGACCAAATACCTGCGTGGCCGCGGGAGTGCATTGACATGCAAATGAATGTTTGAAGCCCCCCCCACTTAGGGGTGGATTGTTGTCAGCTTCGATCAACTCAATCGCTAGAAGCCTGTCTAGCATCGATGAGCGTAGTATATCTCTTGGCAGAACGGGCAGAATGAACAAGTCCCTCATAGTGTTATTCATGAGCTTCGAGATGGCGTCCTCAACAAACAGTTGGCGTCGGCGTTACCATTTCAAAGAAAAAGTGTGAGTAGGTAATACTTGTAAGTGTCGTGGTTAAAATGGATAAATTCTTTAACAGCCATGGTGCCTCAAAAGCAGGCCAAGCATGGCCAAGATCTGCGGTATAAAGTCCATTTTAGGAAGATGGAGGGTGAGATATGTACTGGACTATGCCGTTCCTGAATATCATCCACAAATTGGTCGTGAACCATACGTGAGTAAGGTTTGCACCTGTTTGAAAAAGCCGATAATGGAAAGCAGATGCCAAAAGTTCGCGGCTATGGATGTTTGAGCGATTGATGTTCATTGACGGTGCGGTCCAGAATCAGCGATAGGTCCCTCATGATTTTGGAACCGGTGTCAAGCTCTCTTTCAAAAATAAAATAGAAATTATGATAAAACGCGTGTTCCAATGGCGGTAGCACATTCCATATCCCAAGTCAAAACCCAGGAGTTGGATTGGATGAGGTGGCTTGCCCGCGGGCGGGTTCAGCGGTCGTAGCGGTCGCAGCGCCTCTGGTGGTCCCCTGGTAGATGCCCGGAGTGCAACGTCGCAGGGGCGTGTAATTGTTCAGGGGGTCGAATTTGATGAAATCCAGGAGAAGGTTGGATGGAGTGGTGGGGTTTGAGTGACGGGAGGAACTGGACTTTGGTGCGAGCAATAAGGTACCAAGATGGTGCTCTCAGGAACGAGGCATGAAAATCAAAGACTTTTCTTCTTCAAAGGGCCGAGCTTGATAAAGTCGCCCATGCTCATAATCGAGTGTTGATGGCACTTTTTTCTTGATGCCTCTGTTCCTCCAAATCTTGCAACTCAGTAGTTTATGCCTGATATCTGTACGCCAGGTCACAATAGAATCATACTTGTTGTTGTCATCCTTTGGTCTCACTGCGGTTTTATCTGAATCTGTGCATCTTCCCTCAAAGTTGGAAGATGTTTCCGCGATGGTGTGGTTTCGAGTTTGCGTCGTGTCACTCAAAGGAAGGGACAGGTCCGTCCGTGTGTATAATCCAAACGCGGTTAGTGTAGTATAGCGGTAACTGTGCACTATATTATCCAAGGTTTGTGCAACTGGCCGAGACTGCACAAAACGGGCAAAAATTGCACCGTTAGTCTTTGAGCTAACAGCCGTATCCAATGAGAGATCTGGGCTTTCTGGCCACCTACCTTGAGGAAAAGAGTTTGGGTGCGCAACATCGGGTGGTTTGGTGGTTGATAGCGGGTTGTCCGTCAAGATTTGAGCTTATGCTATGCATGATTTTGTGCAAAAGGAGAAGCCAGGCCTATCCAGTTTATCCACCTGCTACCAGAAGATGATCCCAAAATGGAGGCCGGTTCCCTGCTAAATCCCTGACAGCGTCTCCACTAAATGGCAAGTACCCCCTGCACCCCCTGGTCCTTTGTCTCGCCAGCTCGTGCAGTTACTGGCTGGTGCGCTGAGGGTCCTGGTCTTGCTTGGCTTTTGGCTCTGGATCTCCCCTTCGCTGAGCGTCTTGTCCCTTTCCCTTTCCTGTCCCCTCTGACTCGCTTCGCTTCACTTTACCTTCCATCTCCTGTTCATTGCACTCCATCTCGTCTTTCAACAAAAACAAGCCACTACCTCAGGCCGCTCGCTCGTTCCAGTCCCTCTTTCATTTCCCCCCACACTTTCAAAGCGTTTGTTCTTTCTTCCTCTTGACTTTGAAGCGTATCGTGATTAGCATCGCGGTGGTCTCTTTTCATCGTCGAGTTATTTTCCTTGTTGAGGGCATCTTGATCTTCTTTGTTCATTTGCCTCGCCTCGTCTCACCTCCTCTACCACGACACGTACGATCGATACCTCTGGCCTCTTTCATCACCGTCATCTATCTATTCACCACTCGACGGCACTGCTGGACCAAGCCATCCACCCTCAGTGGCCTTGGTTCACTATAAACAAAGGGTACATCGTATTGCCGCCTCTGCCCACGACAACAAGGACGACAAGGACGACTCGATTCGATCTATCGCCTGAAGGAGTGACCGTACGATCTGACTCAACTCGACTCCAGTTGATCTGATTCGAGGTTTGCATCGACAATCGGCATATCATATTCATATTCCCTTTCTACATTTTCGCTCAAAATTCCAATACACAAACGATCATCATCATGAAAACCTCAACACTCATGACAATGGTCCTTGCGGCTGCCACTAATTTAATGGTCCATGCCTTAACAGTGAGCAACGATCCTGTCGTGGAACCTGTCCTCAACCAGATGACCTCTCAAGGCTGCTGGAAGTCGAATGGCAACTTGACAGTTGGTTACGAGGGAGTGAAGACAACAAGTGGTTGGTGCTGGGGTATTTGCAAGAAGAGCAGCTCCAAAGTTTTCAGTGTTCAAGGATCCAAGTGCTACTGTGGCGACGTTTATCCCAAGGAGGGCGATCAAGTTGACGACGACAAATGCAACTGGCCATGCCCTGGCTACGGCAAAGCGGCTTGTGGTGCTTTGAAAAATTACTGGTCAGTCTACAACTCAGGCGAAGACCTTGCGCCCGACAATTATGTGCCACCAGAAACGACGACAAGTGCTGCCCCTTCTTCCACTAAGGCTGCGGAGAGTACTACTGCCGAGGAGTCTTCTCCTGCAACAGGAACTCAGGACGCCGCTACTACTTCAGAAGCCGCTTCAGATGATAAGAAGGATGGCCCCAACGTGGCCGCTATTGCCGCGGGCGTGGTTGTCGGCGTGGTTGTCATTGCTGCTATCGGAGGTGGTGCTATTTTCTTCGTTCGTCGCCGACGCAATGCTGAGATAGAGGAGGAGCACCGTCGGAACGCGGCTGTAAATGCTTTCATCAACGGCTCCAAGCCCCCCGGCAGCAGCGGTAGCATCTCTATGACTGATTCGCGCCTTGACCCAGTCATGGCTCACCGGCGACTCAGTGACGGCAGCATCGCCGATAACCAAGATTACTCTCGAAGAATTCTACGGGTAAGTTGACGGGATGGAAATTGCTGTAAATCATCTGTTTACTAATACCTCTTCAGGTCACCAACGCATGAACGAGTGTCCGCCCTGGGATCTTCAAAGCCAATTACTTCTCAATCATTATTTCACAATCGGCATTTACGGCGTTTTCGGGATGATAGCTCATGTGTATTTGCCAATCGATCACTCGCGACGATTTGGCGGCGTTTGACTCTTTTCTGGGCGTAGGACTAGACATTTCTTCTACTATTTGCGTCTGCGGAATTACGACTGGATTTGATCAATCACGCTCCACGGCACACCGGCTTCACCTGCGCCATCCACTCATTACCTCCTTTTTCACAACTAAGCCTTGAACGAAACGACTGGAGAAGATGGGAATAATGCCGCAAGTGCCCTTTTTAGATGCCATCTTTCCCTGGATCCGTTTCACTATGGATGTCGTCTTCGTGTAAGGGTATTTCAAGCGGCAATCATACCCGCGTGTAATCGGCACGTCTGTTTTCTTTTCTTCATGACTGGGAGTCCTATGTCTCCTGTGTACAAGTTCTCCCTCTATTTGTTGAGTAGGGCAGGGTTAAATCTAAAAATAAGGGGGCGAGAAGTCCTCTTGGGATATTGGTCAGGGTGCGATGGAGCGAGTTGTCACGTAGATACAATGGGACGCGGGAGATGTGCCAACCTCGTGGAGGAGATATCACGATTGGGAGGTTGGCAGATAGTGCGGGCTATCCTATCGTCGCTTTATTTACTTTTTCACTTGACCGTTATCTTTTCCCTGACGTTGACCGATGATCGTGGTGGTCATGGTGTCGCCTGTATGTAGGGCTGTGCATAGTCATATACCACCACTTAGGACTTGAGATGCTGGTTCATTGACTGAGTCTTTTGCTTGATATCATTGTTGAGGTAAGCCGCTGTTTAGGTTTATACATATACCCTGGGCAAGCTGTCGGGCGCCATTTGTCTGCATTGTGTGATAGTAGTGAATGTGGTTTTGTATTGGTACTGGTTCTCGACCAGGCATGCAACTAGCAGTGTGGGTAATATTCTCCCCGATTGCCTCACTTGTAGGATACTTCGTGTTCACGATGCAAATACTCGCAGAGGTACCCGTTCAGTTAGGGTCAATCCAGATGCCCGATCTGAACTTTTGTGGGTGTTCGGGTAGAGTGCTGCAAACTCTTATAACATCCCAAAGTCTTTGTTTGTGTTACGACTAATGTTGCATTGCCGTCTTCAGTGTCATAGGTTGTTGTCTGTAATAACTAAACCAAACGTTCCACTTATGGAAGCCCGCGCAGGTGGATAAGAGGAATGAGACCACGGCGCAACCTCTAAGAGAAGCAAACAGAAATTACTACTGCATTGAAATAAGTAAATAGTCTGTGTCATGATGAAAAGGGCTGCCAAAAATCCGACCAAAAGTGATAATATGAGGGTCAAGCTTGAAGGCCATCAACTTACCTTAGGGTAGGTTGCTAAATCTCATGGCGAGAAACCTCAGAGCGGCTACCACGTGACCGCGGAAGCTCAAGCTTGGCGCGATGCTTGTCGCGTTGAAAAGGTTCCCAACCTGCAAACATCAACTCACGGCAAACAAACAAAACAATTCGCACACTATACACAACGAGAATCAAACCAAATTCCCGAATACTGAGCCAGAAATCTATAAACAAGAACAAATATCAGTCCTTATAGGGCTTACTGCCCGAGCTCGAACTCAACATGAGCTCTATCCCAGCTCCTCGAATTCGTCGCACGGCGCAAAACACACAATTCACGTAGGTGAACCTAGTTCTCGACCGATATTCGGCCCAAAGAATTCCATCTCATTTTTATAGATATAACCTTTCGCGACGGGTGAACGATGTTCAAACCTATCCGGTTTACTCCCCACAAGGAGCGACCATCCTGATACACGGTCACGAGAACGGTGTGACGATCGCATGGCGAGGAGGCAAGCGATTCAAGGCTGCGAAGAAGGCCCCGCCTCAATCCGAAAAGCAGAATGGAAACACAGACGACTCCATTATGATCATCGATTCGGATGACGACGAACCACCAGCCAAGTCCAAGACAGCATCGCACTACGAAGACAAACCGCAGTTCGAAGACGAGATTGAGGATACTCCCTTCCCGGAGATCGTCCAGACACTGGACCTGGCGCTTGGAACAGCGGTCTTGAAAATTGCGGTCATGCCTATGACCCCAACATCGGCAGATGATGCTACCTGGGGAGGTGCCAAAGTCCTAACTGAAAAGATGGTATTTGCTGTGTCTTGCGTAACCAACGACATCTACGTCATTACACTTCCTCTTACCCCCCCGTCACCAGAGAGTAAGGCAAGAGCAGAGCTCAGGAGCGATCTGCTGGCAGGCGAGGCTGGATCTGGAGTTTGGGGAGAGTCGCTCATCCTGCTTGGTGGCCAGAACAGACACAGCGAGGGCATTGCCATTAACCTCATCATGCCCAGTGTCACAGAGCGGCCTGGTACAAAACCCAGGGCAGTTGTTGCCTCGCACTGCAGAGAGGCTTCCGGTGTACTTCGGTTATGGAATGTACCGCTAGATGCTAGTGATAAACCTGCCAGTCCTGTCGAGTCTTTCCAGACCGAGTATTTGCCCAACCCTCTAACAAGCATATCTTTCAACTCTACGCACACGACACAGCTGCTTGCTGTCTCGGCCTTCCAGGGCGTTCGGATCTACGACTTTGCGCGACCCTCTTTCATCGCCACAGATGCCACAGATGCCACTGGGCCTTTCCCTCTCCAGGGCTCGTGGCTTCTCTCCATGTACCAGCCCTTTTCTCGCCCTTCATCAACAAGGAAACCAATAATCGACGCTGCCTGGGTAGCACACGGCCGCGCCATCCTAGTCCTCCTCGCCGATGGCATGTGGGGTATCTGGGACGTTGATGGTGCCAGCCCTACTGCACCAGGCGCTATTATCTCAAATAAATTGCAACCTGGGGTCAAGGGAGCCGCCTTGACGACCTTCAGCGTTTCTGGCTACGTCGAGGGGACAAGCTCACTTAGGAGTGTGACAACCCAGAACAAGGAGCACAGCACTGGAGACTTCGCCCCTATGACACCTCACACTCGACGACAGGCTACTGCATCCCTGAGCTCTGCTATCACACTTGACCGCCTGGCTACTATCCGAGGTGGCATCAAAGTGTTGTCTCTGCCATCAAGTGGTAGCGCCATTCAAGATGAGACCGTGGTTTTGTGGGTTGGTGGCCTCGAGCATGTGTGCGTCATCCCTGGAGTCATGCGCTTCTGGGATTCTCAACTCCGAAGGGCTGCTGGAACAGGCGGAGATATTTTCAGCGGAGCCCAACCGGTAAAGATGATCAAGCTCATGGATTTGGCAACTGGCCTGCTGGGCGAGAGATGTTGCGGAGTTGGCCTGCTGATTGAGCCTGATCACAGTATTATCGCACAAGATGGCGGCCTCCCTGCCGATGTTATTGTTCTCGGCGAGTCCAGGATTGTTGTTGTTCGCGAAGGAGACGACGGACCCGGCAAGATTGTGGGTGCCGCGGCAAACTCACGAAAACGACGCCTGTTTTCGAAAGGAGACAAGTCAGACGCTATCATTGTGCACGGCAGGGAAAACCGACCAGCCAAGTCTTTGTTCAACCTGAGCACTGTCAAGCCGGGTACTTTACGACTTAGATCTGCGTCTGGAAATTTCGATGAAGACGCAGACACCACCCTGCAGCCACCGCGCCGAACGGTCGGCTTTGACTTTATGGACACACTTGAAGCAGCAGCAGACGATACGCAAGACTTTACGAGACGGAACGTGGAGTTTGAGATGCTGGATATCATGGAGATTGACAAGACGCTTGACAGCATGAATGGCCAAAGAAGGACATGAGATGGCCTTATGGGTGTAAAATTGAGATTGAGGAACTGACTGTTGTGAGTAGATGTCGAGAACGATATAATGAAGATGCCGGGGATGATTTGTACGATACCCCCACGACATACGAAGTGCCCCTTCGCTCATTCCTCATTCCTCATGACACAAGCTTGACATGCTGTGATCTTGTGAAGCAAGATCTTTTTCTACGTGACATGTTCCGCACGGCCAGGTGGAGCGCAAGGAGAGACCCATCCTTGACTGCTCTGTATTCCGAGCGGTATATTAAGAGAAAGTGCTTATGTGCTTGGTCGACGTTTCAGAGGAGGGTTGGAAGAGGTTCAGTGCCTCGAGCACTATTCCAGCTTTCAGGATACATCCTGTTATCTGCTGACTGATGGGTTCTTCCAAGTACCTGAGGCTTGCCTTGGGGACAGTGTAGAACTTTTGAGGACAGTGGGGGGTGCAGGAACCTAAGCTGGAGACTTGAACGTCGATACATTTGTCTCTGCCCCGGATCCATGTATTATGTATTGTGACATACCTTAGGAGTAGCCTCAAGTAAGGTAGTATGAGGTTTGTAGGATAGAGAGTGAGTTTACTTTGTAGGGCTGTAGTTATGGACACCCAGAGACTATATTGAATTGATTAGAAACCTTATATGAACTTAAAACCAGTAGAATCTCTAAGTAATGGCTTTCCCATATCCAACATACTATTCACATTAAATACAGAGTCTCTTTGTTCATCCATTACATTAGGTAATGCTCCAGTGAAGCTTCAGGCAGCTCTGAAGCTATAGTCCAATCGCGTTGTGGGGTCAATTAAGATCCCTGCAGTTTCCGTCGCGACAGGCGCGTCATGACGTCCCACACGCGTAAAGTCCCTTCTTTCACGTTTCGTTTGTGCCTCCATCTCTTTTTTCCCTCATTGATCAAGTATCCTCGCTTTTCTTCTTGTTACCTGGATCTCGGCTTCATTTCGAATCCTACTTCTACAACTTGCCCCAGAGTACCAGAGAAAAACTGCAAAGATGGGTATTAAGCAACTCTTTTCGATCATCAAGGAGGAAGCTCCAGATTCGATCAAGGAGGGCGAGATCAAGAACCAGTTCGGCCGTAAGGTCGCCATTGTAAGCTCAGTACGAAATCTCAAGACGAAGAGTAATTGCTAATGATGTCAGGATGCTTCAATGAGTATCTACAGTTTCCTCATCGCCGTACGATCCGAAGGCCAGCAGCTCATGAACGAGAGCGGCGAGACAACATCACATCTCATGGGCATGTTCTACCGTACTCTGCGCATGGTCGACAACGGAATCAAGCCCCTCTACGTTTTCGACGGTGCACCGCCCAAACTCAAGTCTGGCGAGTTGGCCAAGCGTTTCCAACGCAAACAGGAAGCTACCGAAGGCCTTGAGGAGGCCAAGGAGACTGGTACAGCTGAAGACATCGAGAAGTTCTCGCGGCGAACTGTCCGCGTCACTCGAGAGCACAATGCCGAATGCCAGCGACTGCTCAAGCTCATGGGCATTCCTTACATCATCGCGCCTACTGAGGCTGAGGCCCAGTGTGCTGTCTTGGCCCAGGCTGGCAAGGTGTATGCCGCCGCCAGTGAAGATATGGACACTCTTTGCTTCAACGCACCCATTTTGCTGCGTCATCTTACCTTCAGCGAACAGCGCAAAGAGCCTATTCAGGAGATTCACCTGGAGAAGGTCCTCGAGGGCCTTAACATGGAGAGGAAGCAGGTATGTTGCGACACCCAGCTTGGCTGATACATTGGACTAACGTTGTATAGTTTGTGGATCTTTGTATCCTGCTCGGCTGTGATTACCTTGACCCAATTCCCAAGGTCGGCCCCAGCACTGCCCTGAAGCTGATCCGTGAGCATGGGTCATTGGAGAAGGTTGTCGAGGCGATGGAGAAAGATCCCAAGAAGAAGTACACTATTCCTGAGGACTGGCCTTATAAGGATGCTCGAGATCTATTTTTCGAGCCTGATGTGCGACAAGCCAACCACCCTGACTGCGATTTCAAGTGGGACAAGCCCGACATGGAAGGCCTTGTTCAGTTCCTCGTCACGGAGAAGGGATTCTCGGAGGATCGTGTTCGCAGTGGAGGTGCCCGACTGGAGAAGAATCTGAAGAGCTCTCAACAAGCTCGACTGGAAGGTTTCTTCAAGCCTGTTCCCAAGACAGATGCTGAGAAGGCAGCACACAAGCGAAAGCTGGATGAGAAGAATGAAGAGAAGCGAAAGAAGGCTAAGCAGGAGAAGAAGGACAAGGCTGCTTCTAAAGCCAAGCCTCGAGGTACCAAGTGAAAGGATACATGGTATTTCAGGGAGATAAGGATCGGATATCTCGAAGGCTATGGAAAAGGGTTAACTATTTGCTGAGATCGTGAACGGAGTTTTGGCGTTGTGGAGTGGTATAGACCGCCTGGGGGCTTTTTATTCGGTGGCATTAACAGCACCACGACGATTTTTATAGGAATAATCTAGAGTCCGCATTCATGAACGGCCTCAAGGGGAAAGTCCTGAAGCAGGGGAATTGAAGGACTCGTTAGAACTTGCTAAATCAACTTGAAATATTTCTGTCACTCAAGATTGACATCTTCTCACCTCCTACAAAGAGGTTTCAAATAACTTGTAAGACGGTAACCTTCAGACAGATTGTTACAGGTATCATCGTGCGCATTCAGTGGCTTGCATAAATATGAATAGACGGCCTGCCAAAAGCTCAGTTGTTCGCATGGTTTGTCAAGCTCGGAGACTCGGCTGCATTCTGAGGCTGTAGATGGTGATCTGATGTAGATATATCACCGAATCAAAGACGCTTTGGGCCCAGCCAGCCAAATAAGATGAATTTCCAACACATGCAAGTAAAATAAAATACAACAACAAAGGGTCTTCTCCGCATGCTCTTTTCAGATGGCATGTCCGTTCCCCGTGGGGGTTTGTCCCCTTGTAAAGTTGGTTGGCGAGTCGTGAGCATTTACCTCGGACGCCATATTTGGCAATGCTCGACCTCCGATTGGACAGCGCATAGAAGCCTCGGCATCCTCCATCATGACATCAACGCATGCGCTAGAGTTTAGTTAATTAGTAGCAGAAGCAATTGTAGTTTGCTGCGGCTCTTTCACATGTAAAATGTCTATAGCGAGGCGTATGCATGCACATGACCTTTGTCTCTCTCTACCATGACCGCATCGAGTAATGCCGTGAATGAGACGACTCATGACCTGAAGCGTCAAGTCTTCCCCAGAAAAAAAGATGATAACTACTAAGAATATGGGGGTGGAGCTGAAGCACCAACATGTGATTGCAATGCTACCTATGCTTTTGCCGAAGCATGTTTTAAAAAAGGTTCCATGAAAGGCTTATGATCCCTTCCTCCTCCTTCTTTTTCTCCCATATTGTCGTGTTGGCCTTTTCTTTTTGACTCTGTGATATATACCCCTTGACAGTTTTGACTATTTTCTCCATCTCATCTCATCGCCAATCCAAAGTCAACATGTCCAAAGTCTTTACCACAAGCGACGTTGCGTCGCATAAGAAGCCCGACGACCTGTACATCATCGTCGATGGCGATGTTTACGATGTGACAAAATTCCAAGACGACCACCCAGGTAGGCCAATCACAATGCAGTCCTCGAAACTCACATCTGACGCGTAATAACTAGGTGGTAAGAAGATTCTCCAGCGCGTCGGCGGCAAGGACGCTTCCAAGCAATTCTGGAAGTACCACAACGAGGGCATCCTCAAGAAGTACAAAAAGCAACTTCAGGTCGGATCCCTTGACTCCAAGCCCGCGGCCCCCGAGCCTAAGCCTGAGGCCAATGCTGCTCCGGTGCCCGCGGTCCCTACACCCAAGGCCGTCAAGACCACACAGAAGGAGGTTTCTGCCAAGGAGGAAGACGCCGAGGCTCTTGAGCCCTTCGGTGACCAGATCCCCTTTGCTGACCCTGCCTGGTACCAAAGCGTAGGTTTACCCCCGTTACCTTCCGTCAGCTCCTTGCTTACACGTTTTAGTACCATTCACCATACTTCAACGAATCTCATGCTGCTCTCCGCGCCGAGATCCGCGAATGGGTGGAGAAGGACATCGAGCCTTATGTCACCGACTGGGACGAGGCCAAGGAAGTCCCCGAGGAGATCTATAAGGAGATGGGTCGCCGCGGTTATCTCGCTGGTCTGCTCGGTGTCAAGTACCCAACACAATATGTTCCTCAAGGTATCAAGTCTGTCCCTCCTGAGCAGTGGGATCTCTTCCACGAGATGATCATCACCGATGAGCTGTCCCGCACTGGCTCTGGTGGTTTCGTCTGGAACATCATTGGTGGTTTCGGTATTGGCTGCCCTCCTCTTATGAAATTCGGTAAGAAGGAGCTCAAGGACCGTATCATGCCTGGTATTCTCAGTGGTGAGAAGCGTATCTGCTTGGCCATCACCGAGCCTGATGCTGGTAGTGATGTCGCCAACCTGACCTGCGAGGCTAAGCTGAGCGAGGATGGCAAGCACTACATCGTCAACGGTGAGAAGAAGTGGATTACCAACGGTATCTGGGCCGACTACTTCACCGTCGCTGTGCGAACTGGAGAGGCTGGTATGAACGGTGTCTCTCTGCTACTCATTGAGCGTGGCGAGGGTGTTTCCACTCGACGCATGCCTTGCCAAGGTGTTCTGTCTTCAGGAACAACATACATCACCTTCGAAGATGTCAAGGTTCCCGTTGAGAACTTGCTCGGCAAGCAGAACCAGGGTTTCAAGGTCATCATGACCAACTTCAATCACGAGCGTATGGGTATTATCATCCAGTCCCTCAGATTCTCTCGTGTCTGTTACGAGGAGTCCGTCAAGTACGGTAGCAAGCGACGCACATTCGGCAAGAAGCTCATTGACCACCCTGTTATCCGCATGAAGCTCGCTCACATGGCTCGTCAAATCGAAGCCTCATACAACTGGCTCGAGAATCTCATCTACCAGTGCGAGCGCATGGGTGAGACAGAGGCTATGCTTCGACTCGGCGGTCCTATTGCTGGTCTCAAGGCACAGTCTACCCTCACATTTGAGTTCTGTGCCCGAGAAGCTAGTCAGATTTTTGGTGGTCTGAGTTACTCTCGAGGAGGCCAGGGTGCCAAGGTCGAGCGACTGTACCGTGATGTGCGAGCATATGCCATCCCCGGTGGCAGTGAAGAGATTATGCTTGATCTTAGCATGAGGCAGAGTCTGAGAGTTGCAAAGGCCGTGGGTATGAAGCTGTAAAAGCCGGAGTTGAGATCATTTGTATATATATATATATATATTGCACCACCTTGGAGTTACTTATTTGGCTATGGCCTTGGTCTAGATGTCAGGCCGAGTAGAGCGAAGAATGAATACCAGTTTTACAGATTCCATGATGAATTATGAGCGAATGGCTTGCCTGAATTGGGAATTTCTCCAGCGGTTATTGGTCGTGCTATTGTTTTCATGTGATTGAGAGATCGTGATAGGTAGTGTGCCTAGCATCGAGTAACGTGGAGTAACGCTACCTTTCTTGACCTGGAATGCGAAATGATAGATGGACAATGATAATTTAAGCTTCGGAGGTACATATTCCCTCAAAAGACACGCAGAAATCGATTGTCTTTTCCCAATTGAAGAACTCAACCCCAGACTGCAGTACAAGGTATACCTCGCTTGTTAAATCGTTAGAGCTGGCCCCTGCTTAGAGCTCGAGGTATCATGCGTGCTCATCGAAACTCTGTTGATTTTTACCTCTCGTGTCATTTTCATCGCCACGAAAGCCTCGGAATCTCCCACCGAGAGTCGCTCAACTCCAAGCAAACACTTGGCTAATTCCAGAATATAATGGACTAGATCAATTTAGCAAAAGCTCATTCTCATCCATCAAACGATAAAAACCGGGCTGCCCCGCCTACACGTGACCAAAAACTGCAGGGCCTTCTGCCGTAATGAGGCACACACCATCGTCACCTTCACCTTCAAACTCCAAGACTGAGCCTACTTTCTACTCTATTTCTTCCCTCCACCAAGAACCCAACCACACCTTTAAACACCCCACGACAGCAAAGAAAGCTCTCCACACGACATCGACCTCGCGTTTTCAACTAACTGAAGCACTTTCATCCCTGAGTCTTGTCTCTCAGGTAGTTCGCGCACCGATTTTCTTCCGACCTCTCCACACAAACCAACAACGCCTTGCAGCTCCTCACCTGCTGCCCCCCTCTCGCACCCCGATCCCACGAGAGGCCGACCTCTGTGCTGTTTTGCATATAATACCTCGCCCTTTTACTTTCTTTCGATCCGTAGACGGATCCTATACACGCAATGGCGGATCAGCTAGCAGACAAGCTGAAATCCACCCAACTCAGGTCCGCTGCGCCGCCCTAGCGGCCCTTGTGAGCTTGGACTAACTCGAGCAGTGACGGTGCTCCCGCCGCGAGTGACGAGTGGAAGAAGAACCTGAACCTCCCCGCGAAGGATAACCGACAACAAACAGAGGTACATGTCGCAATCATGATTTTCTCGGCGCACCCCTAGAGGCTGACCTTTGGCCCCAGGATGTTACAAACACAAAGGGCCTCGAGTTCGAGAACTTTGCCCTCAAGCGAGATCTACTTATGGGAATTTTTGAAGCAGGATTTGAGAAGCCTTCACCAATTCAAGAGGAAGCTATACCCGTCGCATTAACTGGCCGAGATATTCTTGCACGAGCAAAGAACGGCACTGGCAAGACAGCTGCCTTTGTCATCCCTACCTTGGAACGCATCAACCCCAAGGTATCCAAGATTCAATGTCTTATCCTTGTCCCCACACGTGAGCTTGCCATGCAGACCTCACAAGTCTGCAAGACCCTCGGCAAGCACCTCGGCATTAATGTTATGGTTACGACTGGTGGTACCGGTCTTCGAGATGACATTATTCGTCTGCAGGATCCTGTCCATATTGTGGTTGGTACCCCAGGCCGAATTCTTGATCTCGCTGGCAAGAATGTTGCCGACCTTAGCGAATGCCCCATGTTCATTATGGATGAAGCCGATAAGCTTCTATCGATTGAGTTTACTCCTGTTATCGAGCAGCTCTTGCAATTTCACCCCAAGGACCGACAAGTCATGCTTTTCTCAGCCACGTTCCCTCTCTCCGTCAAGGACTTTTCCGATAAGAACATGGTCAGCCCCTATGAGATCAACCTGATGGACGAGCTCACTCTGAGGGGTATCACTCAATACTACGCCTTTGTTGAAGAGAAGCAGAAGGTCCACTGTTTAAACACCCTCTTCTCCAAGCTCCAAATCAACCAGTCGATTATCTTCTGTAATTCCACTAACCGAGTCGAACTTCTGGCTAAGAAGATTACCGAACTTGGATACTCCTGCTTCTACAGTCATGCTAAGATGCAGCAACATGCACGAAACCGTGTTTTCCACGACTTCCGCAACGGTGTGTGCCGAAACTTGGTCTGTTCCGATCTCCTCACCCGTGGTATCGACATCCAGGCTGTCAACGTTGTCATCAACTTTGATTTCCCCAAGAATGCCGAGACCTATCTCCATCGCATTGGTCGATCTGGTCGTTATGGCCACCTTGGTCTGGCTATCAACCTGATCAACTGGGACGACCGCTTCAACCTCTACAACATTGAGCGGGATCTTGGCACCGAGATCCAGCCCATCCCCGCCAGCATCGACAAAAGTCTCTATGTCTACGAGAACCCTGAGTCGATCCCCCGACCCATCTCCAACATGCAAAGGGGACAACTACCTGCTGCACAGGGTCAGCAGCAGCCCCAAACTCAACAACCTCAGCAATACCAACAGCCTCAGCAGATGCAGCAGGCTGGTCTGCCTCAACAAGGCCAGGGTAATTGGCAGAGCCAAAACCCTCAGCACGGCAACCCGCACTATAGCAACGGCGGGCGCGGTCGTGGACGAGGCCGCGGGTATCGTGGCCGTGGTGGCCAAGGCGCAGGCGGTCGAGGTCGCGGCCCGCCCCGCGATGCCCAATCCTAATATCATATATACTCATGCATGGCGTTAGGTGGGGAGACAGGGGTTTAAGGATGGCTTTAAGATGATTTTCTTTTTTGTACTGGGTTGTGATTTCAATGTTGGATTGTACATTATTCGCATATTTTTCCGCGAATGGATGGGACGGCGAACGGCCTGCACTGCCGATGGATTACGACTCCTTCGACACTTTCACAAAGGGTTTCTATGCAAAAACCCAACACATTAGCGAGCCCCGACTCATTTGGCTCACGCATTCTTGGCATGGAGGCCCTGCTGGCTTCCTTTTTGCACGGATCTGTCAGTCGTATCATCACCATCGGCTTTGGCATTCTGTTTGATTTGGTTCATGATATCTACGGATGATGAAAAAGAGCGAGAAATGGAACTTCCAAGGAAAAGGTGTTCTTTGGGCATCGACCACGGTAGACATACCCGCTTTGGGGCTGGGCACAGTCAAATTGTGCGGGGAGAAAGGAAAGGAAGGGGTGTTTCTGAGGTTCGAGGCGTTCGAGGCTCTTCACGCGGATGGCGTTGCCCTCGGTTTGTATTTGAGGGCTGCAATTTCTGTAGCTGACTTGCAATTTGAACGGCACCTCGGCGGAGCGAGCGCACGGGGGATATGATACCCTTACGACAAATCTACGTTGGATGAGCGGATCTCATGAGTTGAGGCAAACTCTGCTAGACGTATTGGTGGATTCGAAAGGGCTCTATGAGGCCCACGGGTAACATCATTACATTGATCTTGCTCTCTCTCCCTCTCCTATCACGGACAAGATGCAGTCTTTGCTCGAACACGGCTTCTCGCGACAAGACTGAGGGTTGAGACAGTGAAATGACTGCTATTGAGCAGCACCAATGAAAACTATGAAAGTAGAAAAACAAGAAAAAACAACTTTTGGGAGGGGAAACTGAATGGGCTGTATGACTTTCGTACTGGCTCGGCGCGTGCCGCTGTATGGACGGATTTTGCGTTCTGCAACGACGCGGCTGGGGCTGGTGAGGCAGATAGTTTATTTGAGTAAAATCGTGGGATTTCCCACTTTCCTCTCATACAGATGACTCTTGAGTTGTGTGATAACTTGTGATAGGGAACTTATTGAGAGAATTAGGGTGCTCGATCATAGGGGCAGAAATGATTCAGAAGTTGGTCGATTTCAACAGATCAGAAACCATCAGTACGCCAAGCCCCTATTTAAGGTTCACATTAAGTTTGAGCGGACATCTGGATATAGTAATTGGGGTTGTTGAAAGAGTCAAGTTAGGAAGTTGTCGTGAAACGTGCATCTGGAAGAGGATCATGAAGCAAGAAACGAATGAGTCAGCACTGGAATGCGATCTGACAAAAACCAAGGACAGGGTCTATAGGGCTTTCACGTATCTAATCAGCAAAGGTGCGTTAGTTAGCACCAGACTACGCATGTTCCTGAAAATCACAGCCCTCCTTTTTATTTCGAGAGAGAAGGCCAAGAGAGTTGAGTTAGCTGTGCTTGAAGGAATTCATGAAGGATTGCGTAGGCAGTGGATCCTTTACATCTGTCACGGTTGCTCGCATTCTTCGCCAACCCCGAGAAGGGCCGTGCTCTGTGAGTGGCTTGGCAGGGGTAGGGAGACAAATGTCATTGAAGAGGAAGAGGCAGCCAAGAGTATAAGAGATGTTGTGGAGAATGAAGAGCTTGTTTAGATATTGGGTTTGATATGTTGTAAGATGATGAGCTTGGCTTTCTCGTGACGAGTCTGATACTGAAGATGAGAATCAGTTGTGAGTGTAGCATGATAACCTAAGTCATATAATGTATAACGAAGCTCTCCATGTGTTACAGCAAACGCACATGCCCGTGATACGAGCTTTGAGTGACAGCTTAGGTTATTCACACATTCTTTAGAGCAAGACTCCTTCACAGCCACCATAACCCTAATGAACATTTACAAGACCCAAGATCACGGTATTGCTCTCACATAAACATATCGGATGTTATACAAGTAAAGCCGCGGGATTATCGCAGTATGGACGGATGTTGGATGGTAGATCAGCCGCATAAACACCGCTGGTGTCAGAAGGGTTGCAGCCATGACGGAATGTGCTAGCTAGCGGTCAAGACAAAAAACAAGGGACAGGAACAAATGTCTTGGGACTTGGAACATGAGAGAATGGCGCCGATCTTGCAAATCGACATATCAGCCGAAACGACGATCAGTTGCCATTAGTTGAATGGTGTGTTTAGTTTGAAGAAACACCACCAACAAAAATATGTTGCCACATACAAATCATTCTCACTATTTCATGTTCAAGTTGAGATGAGGAGTAAATACTGGTAGATTAGTCCTTAGGTAGCTTGGTTTTCATATCCACGACAACGAGATTGAAAGAGATGGGGGAGACCAGGAGAGTGGATCTTGATCCCCCGTGGCTGTGTTAACGGTGCCTGGGGTGATTGATGTTGACGGGATCCAATCCAGGCTGCAGATGACTTACAAGGTTCTTTAATAGCCAGTAACAAGCACTCAAAGCCTTTAAAGCATCCGAACAATATTGAAATCGGATCAGCTGATTCAACATCAAGTTACTGAACCTGTTTTCTACAGAACAGAGGAAGAGTCAACGCTTGAAGACCACAAGTTTCATGTTGAAGAGACATGAGTCGAGATATAACTCGTTACCCACTGTTCGACTTCTGAGGCAAACTTAGAATGAGACGGGCACTGATTGATGCTTCATGACAAGGATGACATTGAATAGGGAGATCGTATTGAATCATGGAGAAAGCCTGGGCTATAATGCTGTACGGAGTTCCGTACTGCACTGTAAAGTTGGCTGCTCTCTCATGTTAGCAACCCCTTGGCGAGATAAGGAGGATGATTATGGCCACAGATCGTCAAATCTGACAACACCACAACCGACCGGCACTTCTAATGGCATCTTAAATTGTGTCAATGGGGTGTATCTTTTCTCTGACCCGTACCGTACCTCTCAAAATACAAGAGCTAGACGCCAATATTGCAAGCCACCGATAAATAGTAGCAGCGGCATCAGACGGACGGGAGACGGGTTTCCAGGGCTGTCTGCCAAGCCTCAAGCCAAGCCCATCTGGCGTGGGACCTATGCCACGCAAACCCTCTCCTTTCAGCGGTCCACACAGCCCAGTCGCCTTGCTTCAGTGGGTGGAGTGCACTGAAAGATAGCCCTGAATACGTTGTGCCCAGTAAAACAGAGCCTGAGGTGTCACGCCGTCCACCAATCCTCACATCCCATATCAGCCGGGATCCCGGGTGCGTCCCCCCTCCCCATCCTTTATCCCATTGGGTAAGGTACCATCTCCTTCCCCCTTCTTCCTTACAGGACACACAGAGAGACGCCTCATTTCCAGTTTTAGGTACAGGCCAGGCCAGGCAGGAAGGAGCTGCTGCAACTACTGAAAGAACAAGCCCAGGCCCCCGTCAATTTTTCCCACCCGGATTTCTCCCAGCCTCACCACCACCACCATCAACCAACACTAGGTACACTACACCATCCATCCTCCGTCTCTCTTCTCCGTCTCCGTCGCCCACCTCACCTCACCTCACACCCAGAATTCGATCTAATTCGACAGCACATTAATTGGGAATTCGATACACGAAATCGCTTCCCATCGCAATCATCTTCATACAACTCCCGTAGCCCTTTTAATCTACAGCTTCAACTTCGCCTGGGCTTTCGCTCTCCCCCCTCGACTTTTCACCCCAGCGTGGTGTCCCTGCCCTGCCCATTGGTCGACCCGCCAAGCATCCCCCCGTGCGCCCAGCCCGCAAGGCCCTCGAACCAATTTCCCTCTCTCTCGTCTCTACCGCCCATTGTCCACCAGCAACGTTAATACTCATCCCAGAGTTAGTGAGAGCGAGCCACTGCGACAGGAAGCCAAGTGATTGCAGAGCCCGACGACGTCTCGACGATATTATCACATCCACAACCCCCGATTTAGGCTCGAAATAGCGTCACTTCACCTAGTAGCATCTACCGCGTCAGCACTCGCTGGTCTTGGCCTCCAGCGAGCTCTTCACATTCCCGCTCGACATGCCATCGTTTCTCTCCGATCAGGACAATTCCACAATCTTTAGCAATAACCCCGATATCCTCAACCTTGATCCCACGAACCAGTTCGGCTTCGTAAACAAGGAGAGGGTGAATGGGGGTTCTATCCGCCACGCCCGATCCGATATGATCAATGAGAGCTTTGACGAGAGCTCAATTTCCTCTACGCACGCGTCCGACGTCTCCGACTCAACACCGGCGCCTATGAATGGCAACAGTAACAGCACGCGGCCCACGAGCATGAGCTCTAATTCCAACGGCATGTCCGCCACGGCTACTCACACCCAACAAGACGATGTAAATGGAGTCGGCAAGTTTGGGCAGCAGCCCATGCCTAATGGCACAGCGAACCTAGTCGACCGCACACGCCAACACTCATCCGATACCAATGGCATCAATTCCAACACAGCCTCTACCAATAATCATCAACAAAACAACATACTATCAAAGCCCTTACCTTCGGAACCCCAAACGACAGAGGGGACCTCTGAGAAACCCCCAAGCAGGAGCTTTGATGGAAACCACACACTCTCACTTTCTCCATTCCCTGTAGAGCCGCGCGGTTCTCAGTCACAAACTGCTCTCTCGGCGAATAATAATACGAACACCGACGCAGCGCAGGCACTGCACCCTCGCACAAATGGTGCTCATCGATTGTCATCACCACCAATCTATAACCCGTCAAGCGCAGCAGCCTCATCCACAGGACACTTACAAGCACCCCCTGGTCTCAAGCAACGACATACCCTCGATGTACCAAAATACGTGCCTGGGCGCGGTTCAAAAGACGGAATGGATACAGCTCAAGCTAGTGGTCGCTTCTCCCCTACTAATGCTGGAAGCTCAAGTGGCCGACGACCCTCGTTGAGTATGGGTAGAAGGCCAACTCGATCAATGCAGTCAGATGGACCACGGGATGAGATTGTACCAGATGAGGATGCTCTTCGTTGGGCAGAGGCATTGCGACAAAAGAGAGCTAGCAAGAGGAGGAGAAAGGAGGAGGAGGATGACGATCGTGTTCTTGTTGGTACCAAGGTTGACGAGAATCACGCCAACTGGGAGACGGCCTACAACATGCTTACAGGTATTCGTGTTTCGGTTTCGAGGACGAATGCCAAGCTCGACCGAGAGTTGACAGATGCCGATTTTGAGACTAAGCAGAAGTCGACATTTGACATCGCCGGTAACGAGCTGGTGCCGTCTGCCAAGTATGATTTCAAGTTCAAGGACTACGCTCCTTGGGTTTTTCGTCGCCTCCGAGCTCTCTTCCGCCTGGACCCTGCCGATTATCTGATGTCGCTCACGGGCAAGTATATTCTTTCTGAGCTGGGATCTCCTGGCAAGAGCGGAAGTTTCTTTTACTTCTCACGGGATTACAAGTACATCATCAAGACCATTCACCATGCTGAGCATAAGTTTCTTCGCAAGATCCTTAAAGAATACTACCAGCATGTTAAAGACAACCCAAACATGCTTCTCTCACAGTTTTACGGCCTCCATCGAGTCAAGATGCCATATGGAAAAAAGATTCACTTTGTTGTGATGAACAACCTCTTTCCCCCACACCGAGATATTCACACCACTTTCGATCTGAAGGGCTCTACTATTGGTCGAGACTACAGGGAAGAGGATTTGGAGAAAAATCCCAGGGCGACCTTGAAGGATCTCAACTGGCTGAGGCGACAGCGGAGCCTCGAGTTGGGCATTCAGAAGAAGCGCATGTTCCTTGAGCAACTACAACGGGATGTTGCTCTCCTGAAGAGACTTAAGATCATGGACTACTCACTACTGGTTGGCATACATGATGTCTCTCGAGGGAATGAAGAGAACCTTCGTGACAAGACACTACAAGTGTTCAACCCTGGTGGTGAGAAGTCTCCCGACGACGAGCCCAACTCGGTCCTCCTTCGCACACCATCCAAATTAGAAAACCAACGTAAGGCTAGGGAACTGAGACAGATGATTCGCCAGGAGCGACCAGTACCCATGGGCCAGTCAGCTAACAAGATGCCTGATGAGTTACAAGAAGGCCAACATCGACCTGGATGGGTATTTGGACAGGATGACGGTGGTTTTAGGGCGACCCATGAAGATAACACTCCAGGGGATGAAATTTACTATCTCGGAGTCATCGACTGCCTCACTCATGTAAGTATTGCACCAATGCTGAACCCGACGACAACTGACATGATTTAGTATGGAATCGTCAAAAAGATCGAGCACTTCTGGAAGGGCTTATCCAGTGACAAGACCCAAATCTCAGCACTACCACCTGACCAGTATGGTGACCGGTTCTACCATTTCATCGAAGGTGTCACCATGTCCACCGAAGAGGCTCACAGGGAAGCCGAAAGGAGACACCAGGAAATGATTGAATCTCAACGTTCAGAAAACAGGGTGTCAAGCTGGAATTCTCGCCGGAGGTCTTCTCAGGCCGTTCCACCGATGCCAACCCATGTGCCACCTCCACCACCTGGCCCACGATCTCCGGAAGCTCAGGAAACACTCGAACGGGCTAACAAGGAGGCCGAGCGCTCTGAGAGGCATGGACATACCGAGAACCAGGTTCCAGACCGAGTCTTGACTACCGGCACTTCTAGGGACAACCGCGATTCTTTGCAGCATGAGCCTATCTTGCCGGTGGTGCAGGAGGTCGGTGAAAATGGCCGCGACGACACCGAGGCCAAGCCTCCGAAAACCTCTCAAGACCTCAACAAGAGCCTACCTCCGACGAGAGCACCGCCCCCAACTCCTCCCAAGTCAGGATATGCTGGACCCGGAAGCGCAGATAGTGGCTATGCAGGTCTGAGCAATGGTACAGGTCCCGTCAATCAAGGACAGAGAGTGAGCATCGATAGTCTCAACAAGGAGCTGCCTCCATTACCAAGGAAGGATGGGACAGACGACAATGGAGTACGACTGGTAGCTTAGGTTGCGGCCAAGGTCAAACCAAGGAGTCACCTGCAGGTTTGTCGAGGAGGACAACGATGGATTCACGATTAAGAAAGCGAACGACGCAGATACATACACAAGGTTGACGAGCGACGGAACCATCGCCAACCACCAATGATGCATTAGAAAAGCGAGACACCTGGCGACACCCCTTTATTCACATTTCTATCACACTCTTGAGCTGGACCATTCCTTGACCAGCCTTGCATTATTTCCTTATTGTTATTCTGTCAATCAACATCTTTGGCATACTGGACTCGGCCTCGGTCTATGAAAGCAAGTTTCTATTTCAGTCACATTTTCCTTTGTCAGCCACGAAGCAGAGAAGCACTCGGAAAGGTGGTGGTGGGTGGGCGAGCCGTCCGTATCGCCAGGTTCAAGGGCGGTCGGTGTCTCTGGAGCGAGTGCAGATATGGTTCCTTTTATCAAAAAAAGAAGAAGATATGGATGATACCACCACGCTTAGCACGCTACGGTCTGTTTTTTATTCACTTTTTTCCTGGTCGTTAATCAATTCTTTGTTGACCGGCCCCCTTTTCACATGATATCTCGTTTTTGTCATATACTTATTGTCCTCTCTTGGGTTTTCATCAGCTGGCAGGGCTTGCACAGGCAGCGGCTTAGATAGTAGGAATAGATAGATTTGGTAGGATAAAGACTTGAGTTGGCTCATTGGGAGGAATGGGCGTGGTGTGGTGTGGTGTGGTACAGTGAGTGCAATTGCAGTTGTGATTGTAACTTTTGGGGTGTGAGTTGGTGGTATTGTAGTATTTTACAGTGATATAATACAAATATGTATAACAAGTACTGGCCTCTTGTGAAGCCTTTTTTCCTTTTCCGTGTCCGTCCGTTGTCTCATTCATCCATCGTCTTATTGCTCCAGGTCATTTTACTTCTTCTTGTCCAACATGGCCTGAATATCGCCCAAGCCCTTGCCCTTCTCCCCAGCACCACCCTCTGGCGCAAAGCTCGTCGTAACCGTCATTTCCTGTGCACCCTGTGCTCTCAACTCGTCCAGGCGTCGCTTCTTCTGAATATCGGCAACCCTCCACTGCTTGAAGTACTTGACCCAAGCAGCCGCACAGTCCCTCTCGAAGTCCGCCGTCTCGACTGGACAAGCCTTCTTTGTCGCTGATGGATCCTTGGTGGCGTCGACGATGTTGTGGGCGTCTAGACAGTTGAAGTAGGCATCGCGGGCGGCCCAGCAGATCTTGCGCTCTTGACGGTTTGGTATCGCGTCGCCGGAGCGGATGGCGTCGGCGCGGGATTCGCTTGAGAATGGCCAGAAACCCATTGCGTGTTTGTTTGTTTTTTGTGGTTTTTATGCGAGAGAGTTAATTGGTGATGGTGATGAGGGCGGGACACACGGAGTACAAAATCTCACTGAAGCTGAGGTTACGTTATGACGAGCGGAAGCGGCAGAAAAACAGGGCGGTGAGATCGAAGTGGTTTAGTGGACAGAGCACAAGCCACGTTTCAGGGTAGCTTTGCTTTGCTTTGTGTGGCTGATGCACTTTAATCTGTCCTTTGATTGTCCTTTACTTCCCTTATTTCAAGCAACTCGACTTATTCCCTGCATTCAACTTTTCTTCTCTCCTTTCACTTTTCCTTTTCCTTTTCCTTTTTCTTTGTCTACTGATCCTCAGCTTCTGTTGAGTCCTGCTTTCAATATTCAAGCTTCAAGAGACGAGAAGGAGCTGGGAATACAAGGTTCATGCGCTAAAGCCGAAAGCTCAAACAAGACATCACAAGACCCTCACTCACGAGACATGCCCCTTCGATGACCGACGACTGCTGCACCCTCTACACTTGGCCTCTTACAACAACTTGGAGCAAGAAAACGAAATGCCTCGACGTCGTAAACCTCCGCGCGCAGGCGCCCTCGCTGAACTTGCGCCCCTAAAGATCGCTGGCCAGATCGCGACGCTACAGGCGATATACTACTTCGCTGCACTCGTTCTGATCGTCTTTACGGCGCTTGTCTCTGGCTCTGGGTTTAGCTGGACGCTTGTATTTGGATGGGAGGGGCTGAGAGGAGATACCACACATGGATGGCTCATGGCATTTGTGTTCCTGTTGGACGGCGGGCTGATTATGTGAGTTCTTTCCACTGCTTGAATAACAGAAGCTCCTCTTATCGTTCACTACTAACACATTATAGTCCTATCGCAATAGTCGCCCTCATCGCTCGCTCCAAACTCGTACCCGATTTCGCATTGACCGTCCACTTTCTCAACCTCGTATTCGCATCCCTTTACAGCGGCCACATCCCCCGCCACGGAGCCTGGTGGTTCACCATGTTTGTCTCATCTGGGCTATGTATTGGTGTCGGAACTTGGGGCTGTCAGTATCGCGAGCTGCAGCCTGTCTTCTTCGGCGGTCGTCCCATTCTCCCAGCTACAGGAGCCGAAGGTGCAGCGCCGCAGCCTCCTCCTGTTGATGAGGAGATGGGTATCGCTGCGAGAGGAAGGGGGCCGGATGGTGGTGGAGAGTATGAGATGGCGCCTATGCAGCCTGTAAGATGAAAATTGGTGTTGGGGCACTTGGATATGGTTGAATAGACTTGCATTGCTAGGCGTTTGGGCGCTCTTCACACCGTTTATGAGCGTTAATTTGGAAGAGCTTTGATCAGGGTCCGTTCAGGCCGAGTGAGACGACGAGAGAGTAGATCTGTCTGTCAAGAGATGAACATCAATATAATGATCAGATCTCATAAAGATTCATAGATGCATGTGCCTGGAATCGATTTTGTGACTTATCATGATATGCTTCAGTCCTTTACTTGTTCGTCGAAATTTACAGTGAAAGCCATGAACACCGAAAGCAAGATGGAGAATAAGTGGCTTTGATGCCTTTGTTGAATCTATCTCAACCTCCATCCTCTACAATCTCCAACCCCGTTGTGGCTCGTTGTAACCAAATTCATTCCCCAGAGAGAATACACCTTTGTCTTATCTTGCTTGCCCTTCTTTCTTCAGTAGAGTACAAAAACCAGCGCATCCCATCGATTACGCCCATTCCTTTTCTTTTCTTCGCCCCGAATTTCTTCTGTGACCATTCATGGACTTTCGTTCTATGCACCAGCCACAACCGCCAAGTTATCGTATATCATCTTGCGCACCTCGTAGAAAGTGCTTCTTCGTGCAGTCGGCATACCGACACTCTCTACCTCGACGCGTCCTGCCGAGGTCTTGCGGACAGCCACGGTGCCGTCGACAACTAGTGTGCCCTCACCACGGAATTCAGCTGCATGTCCAGCAGATTGCATGGCACGACGGAGGTCAGCTAGTCGGAGATCGCCAACGTGTAGTGGCTGAGCTGCTGAGCGGACGGCGGAGATGAGGTTCGCCGGTAAAACGTCGAGAACTGGTGTGGCTGAGGGGATATCAGCGGCCATGTTGGTGAGTGTTGTTGAGGAGGCTTCCTCTGTCTTTTGGCGCTTGTTGGCAGCATCTTCGTCTGCTGCGGCGGCTTCGTTGAGATGCGTGGCAAGAAGCTGTCCGGTGATAGTAACAATGCCCAGACCACGTACGTTTTGCCACTTGATCTTTCTGACAAGAGGGTCAGCGAGCTTGACAACCCATGCGTTGGTATCGACACTGGCATCAACGACAACCCCAACCTCGGGAGTATATACGTCAACGGAACGCTTACTGCCTGTATCCGCGTTGCCATTATCTCCGCCCAGTGCTCGACGGCAGTCTTCAGCCAGAGAAAGTGTCTCATCTCGTTCACCGCCGACAAGAATGAGCTTTCGTGGTTGGATTAGGGGAATCAGCATGTTAAGACTCCGCTTGTCATGCAGACCACTAAAGTCAACGAATGCAATGCGCATGTTGGTCTGGACAGTTTCGGTCTGATATGTGAGTTTGCATGGCCCCGTGGGCTCCTCGATCTCGATATCCTCGACACTATCGAGCTCATCAGGCACGAAACCATCATGGTCACCAGCTGCAGCCTCTTCTCCGTCAGCAGAACCAGCCCGCATACCCTGTTGCCGCTTGGCACCGGCTACAGTCTTTGCAAAATCGTCCCATCTTCGTTTCTTGCCGAGCTTATCGTCAGCAGCCTCCATGCTAGTGTTGTCCTGCCCTTCTTCCTCTTTCTCCTCAGCACGTAGGTAATCTTCGGGCCGAATGAGCTCTCCAAAGTCGTCTTGGCGCTTTCTTCGGATAGCGATAGGGAACGTCCTCTCTCGGCCCTTCTTCCCTCGAGAGTCGAAATCATATACGCCCTTCTTCTTGATGAGCACGTTGATACCGAGATCCTCGTCTTTAAGGACAATATTCTTGCGGCCAGCTTGGGCGATAGCAGTCGAGACGTTGAGGGCTTTGCCCTGTTGTTCTCCATCTTCATCTTCTGAATCAGAAGAGGATTCGGATGAAGCATCGTCAACGACATCTGCTGTGGCCTCAAGTCCAGCTGCACCTCCGCTCTGCTGTGTAGCCTGAAGCTGTCTTTGAGTCGCAAGCCATTGTTGATATAGTGCCAATTCGTCACCTTCTAGCGCATGACGTCGGGCCTCGCGGATCTCCAACTCCCGTCCACCAGCATAGACAAACTCGAGATTCTCTCCATTTGCGGTTTGTTCCACCGACACGCCATCCTTGCGCTCCTTCCACCAATCCCATAGTGTCCGTGCAATAGATGGCTTGTCGGTCTTTGATAGACCCGGCTTGTCTGTTAGAATGACCAAGTTTCTCGAGTCTCGTGCCAATCCCTTGATCAAATCCTTTGAGAAACCCCACTCGATACTGCTATCACTGGCCAGAATAACACGGCCTTCTGTCGATACATTGTCGGGGTTCTGACTTAAAAGTCGTGCGATCTGGGCTTTGCGCTCGAGTAGTCGTAGATATTTAAAGTCAAATGGTCCACCTTCCTTCTTATCGTTTGCACCGTTGACCTTTCGTTGACCTTCAGCAAAGGCCTCGAACTCTTGAACGATGCTATCGTCCATCCACTCGAGCATACTTCGGGCGTATCGCATTGTGCTTGACATATTGCGTCCAGCCAAGTATAGCTTGGCTGTCTTGAGGACGCCATTATCAGAAGCAGCATCGGTCCTCCAGGCATGTTCCAGGAGGTATGAGAGTTCTAGGACTCGAGCACTCGAATCCACAGGGATAAGAACAGTTCCCCCCCGTGTCACGCAAGCCTTGATAGTGTCGACCAGCTGCTCGTCTCGCTTTGCGCGACCTCCAGTCTGGGCAGTTCGGTCTGCGCCACGACTGCTGCAGATCAGTGCAGTTGGTTTCCGCAGTTGCTCAATGACCTCAGCGCCACCGCCTCCAGCACCTCCCAGCCAAGCTGCTCCAGCAAAGACATTTTCGCGTGCCTGGTTCCAGTCCACAGCATACACAATAGATTCTAGGCCGTGCTGAATGTGCCATATCGTACCTCCGAGGGTATGTCCAGAGTTGTAGGCGGTGATAGTCAAGCCATTAAGAGGCGGTGAGAATGGCGAGGGGAGAGGTTGATGCGGTTGTGAATATTTCAACGGTTGGATAAGGGAGAAGTATCGTGCAATCTCTTCGTTCGTAGGAGATTGTAGTAGTAGGTTCTGCGCAGTCGTCGCAGTCTGTGTTAGCGAGTATGCACTCTCGGTAAGCGAACTCTGAGGAATTGTTGTCGCCGCGGCTGGACTCGATGTGTAGAGGTCTTGGATGAGGGTGCGACCAAGGTCAATGACTGGCCGTGTCGCATACACGGGAATGCGCGTGAACTGTGGAATGTTCTTGCAGCAATGGGCGTAGGCAGCAAGATGCGAAGCTGTCGCATGTGTAACGAGGATGAGCGAGAGAGTTGTTACTTGTCTATAGCGCATGCTTGTTAGCCATCGCCGTCACTATCAGATGCGCAGGGGGTGGGGGGGGCATACTTCTCTATCTCTTTGAGCTTTTCAACATCAAAGGTCTCGTCCCATCCTAGATCTACCAGCACCTTGACTCCTCCATCGAGCTCAAGCAGCGATTGCGAAGCGGGCGAGTCTGAAAGGGCGCCCTGGAGCGGGCAAAAGGTGAACATGATGGTATCGGCGCAAACGTGATTAGAGAAAGGATCAGGTCAAATCGAGGTGACAGTTGGAGTAGAGTTGCTATATGGATTGTAACAGCATGGTTATCGTTAAGATCAATCTTAGTTGAGTCGAGGATGATTAATTATCGAGATGGGAGTTTTTCAGCTATTGAATCGTCATTTCATTGTCCTCTATTGATGCGGACAAAGACAATCAATCAGTCGTCGCGAAGCTTGATTATTGTGCCCATTGATGCGCGTAGCGTGGCGTAGCACTTGCAGCAGCTGGCAAATCGGTGTTCGGATCGTTTAAACCATAATCCGACTTACACGCGACCCGCTACTGACTGCGTGCATCTAAGGATGAAAAAAACTATTTTAAGGTATAATACAATGGCTGCTCGAATAACTCAAATGCGACTACAATGAGTCTCCAGATCTATCTACTATATAACAGACAACTAAACATGTGAGGTTGTCAAGACTATTAACCATGCACGATATAACTACTGGCATGCAGTGACTAGCTAACTAATACGAATAGGTAGCTTCAAAATCAACATTACAATGAAAGGCTCAAGTACGAGCAGACCAATCTCACGAGCCCAATTCGAGCCAATTTAAAAGACATGTCTTTCGTCCGTAAATAGCACTGTCAACTATCGTCAATAGCTTCATCCTCTCGCCACCCCTCCAGCCTCCAGGCCTCTAAATTGCCGCCTATTTCCATCGCACCCCTACAGCGCTTATACGCAAACCCCAATTCCAGGCTTCGAGATAAAATTAAGGATTGCCTGGAACTATCCGAGACCCTCTATTATTTTGGCTTAGCAGCATCGTTTCCCTCTTCTTCCCCAGTTTCTCCCTTACGCGTTCTTTACGATCTGTACCACACCCTGCCCGGCATCTCGGCATCGTCAGGATGACGCGGCCCTGCACTACGCGCCGCCAAATAGCTAAAGACACGGATAAACGGGAATGCAGACGCTATCCTCCAACTGACAACCTTAAATCTACTGTAAATTCTACCTCGTCGTGCCGTTGTGCCGCCCCTGACTTACACTGAACGCGTACGTACAACCAGCTTCGTCAGCCGGCCTGGCATCTCGCCCTGGGTCACTCAGACATACAGACACGATGAATCAGGTAAAATGATGATGATGGTCAAGTTTGGTCAATATGCTGCTTCTGACATTGTTCAGCAACTATGTACATGATTTGGTATTGCAATGGCACCCAAACACCACTGAACCATGGCTCTGCCTTGTATGACCCCTAAACACCGTCCCGTTCATACCTCTTCTCTTCCTTTACCGGTCGTAAAAAAGCACGCTGAATGATCGCAGTCAACCCCCTTTGGTTGCTGCCCCGTAAAAAATGAAGACGCCGTGACAATGCATATGATGGATAAACGCAACCCCTTGGCATGATAGCCTCTAACTAGGCTGGTTTTGGCCTCCAGTCCTCTTCAACGTCCCTGAAAACGGCTTCCTCGCGTTTTTAGAGGCAAAATTTGCGGTCCAGCATTTTCAAGACTCTCGCGTCCTCACTGACACCGCCCTTCTCTAGACCACAGGCACCAGCCGCTCTAGGGCTGCTACTGGCGCTGCCAGGCTTGACGCTGCCGCTTTCACTAGGTGCGGGAGTAGGGTGCAGAAGCGCTGAGAGACTGGCCTTGTTGGATGTGGTGGCAGGAGCTTCGGAATGAGAGCTGCGTGGAGGGCTGACGCTCATAGTGCGGCTAGGGGGAGTGCTGATGGCAGCGAGAGACGATCCTGGAGGGCCATTTGTGACAGCACCAAGACCTGGGAGCGCAACCTGATGCGTGCGAGAAGGTCCATTCACCATGGCGGCTGGAGCAGCTGCCTGCAAATGATGCTCTCGAGGCGAGTCGTGGGCTCTAGGGAGAGTAGGGTGTGAGTAGTGAGGAGATGTTGATTGGTAGGTGGGCTTGGTGGGCAGAGGAGGAAGAGGAGCACGCTGCTCGTAAACAGGTGCCTGATGGTGGTAGTGTGGGTGAGGAAGACCTGGGTGGCCGGGGTGAGGGGGGAGCTGTTGAGGAACACTGTGGGAATAAGGAGCGGCGTAATGGCTGTAAGGAGGAGTAGCGACGGGAGAAGGAGGCCATCCATAACCAGGCTGGCCATATGGAGCGTATGGTTGTTGACCATGCTGGGGAACCATGTAGGGAGGCTGCTGCATTGGCGCCCGTGTTAGAGCAGGCGTAGTGTTCGCCTCTCCCATACTAGACTCAGGATACATGCCCTTAACAGGCACTATGCCGCGCAAGCTGGGATCGTTTGTTGGTTGTTGAAGCTCAGGCTGGCCAGGTTGAGGGCGAGAATAGTATGAGATAAGGTGAAGATGCTGGCCGGTTGAAGTAGTGATGCTAAAAGATTGCTTCATCAAACCGTCCGCCTTGTATCGGTATCCCTCAGGCTCCCCGTCATCTAGGTCCTCGTCGCTACCGCGTCCAGAGTCTGGGGTCTTTCCACCACCTCGTCGGGTAGTGTTGAAACCACCACCTCGCTTGCCCTCCATCTCACGGTATGTCAGGAAGCTTCCCGACACTCGGCTGGCGCTCCATGACTTTCCATCAGTCCATCTCCTCATACCAGCTTCCCGCTCATCCCAAACAAAAACCGAACCAGATCGAATTGACTGTCTCTCCTTCTCTGAAAGTCGTCGTTGCACACGGGGCAGAATACCTAATCGGCAAGCCTCGAATAATCTGATAGCATCGGCGGGTGTCCGCACATATCCGTGGTACGTTTCCATTGTGAAGGTGTGTAACGTGATGTGATGTTATGTGAAAGAGATATTCCGCACAAGGGCGGGGAGGTTAAAAAGAACTTTTGGGGGTGATGGATCCAGATCCAGTGTCCTGGGTAGGTTCTCAGCGTCTTTATAAATAAGGGCCTTGTGAGAACCAAGCAAGCTCTGGCTTGTTTGTACGCGGCACCCCACTAGATCAGATCGAGCCAGGGCGTGGGCGTGTGAAAGCTGAATGTGCGAAGGTGACTCCACAAGGGCTGAGGGTTGAGCGGAATTTTGTCCACGTATCCACCTGTGGAAGTGGGCTCGTCCTTCGCTTTCTTGGCGTTCCTGAGAGCGTTGGGGCTTATGAAAGTGTTTGTTTGGTCTTGGTAAGGTGACAAGGCTAAGTAGGTTTGTTAGTCTTGTACCTGTAAAGTATATGCGTGAAGCAGTAGATAGATGATGTCTGAGTGCAGGTGTCAAGTATCTTGGTAGAGTAGTAGAGTTGTGAAGAGAGAAAAGGTTGCAAGGGGATAGAATCAAGATATGAGTTGCACACCGGTGATCATATATAATCCCCAAAACAAGGTCGTAAGGGAAACCACAACGCAACGGTACAGTGACACACTCCAAGCCCACATCCCAGGGGTTTGAGGCTCGACTCCCTGGCGGGAGTGCCGTCGGAGCCGATTAAGTGGATGATCCACTCGACTAAAATTTCCCTTAGATTGAGTATTTGCCGCTTGGCGATGTGCATCATGAACTCGTCGGATGTAGTAAGATGGGCCAAGCAATCTCGCAGGTGCTCGACTTGACTTGATTCAACTCGAGCCAAGACACAGCTTGCGATTCAGATCAGGACCACGCCATGAGAAGCAAGCACACACGCACAAGAGTCGATTGCGGCTCTCAGGCGCGCCAGAGAAACCCGGTTTAGTGAACACAACGGTCCCACGAGTGCTTCCAGGACACTTGATCCATGCACCAAACCGCCTCACCTGGGAGGAATTGCGCCGGATGCACCGAGTACCAGAGGCATAGGAAAAAGGCACAAGATCTGAGACGGAGACAAACATACCTATCAAGGAGTCTGTAGTTACTCGAGAGCCACGGCTTGCTGCGTTTATCGTCGAGTTGGTGAAACCGATGATTTGCTACAAGAAGCGAGCGAGCATGTAATGTTGGAGTGGAATGTCAAGTCAAGGTTATCAGAGAGAACTGTACAGTACTGTTGTTCTTCTTATTCAGAAACAGGTCAGCAGGGTTTAATGAACCGTGTCCTCGGACAAGACGGGAAGACAGGGAGGGGCCAAGAGCAAGATAAGGTTGCAAAGGCAAGTCAGAAAAGGGAATCAGAGGCCTGGAGGCGTAGAGTCGGTGGTGGATAACTCGGCGACGACATGGCCGGGAGTGTGGAGAAGCACGGAGGACGGCAAAGAAGGAGGGTGTGAAGAAGTCAAGTGGATGGTGTGTAGTTAGATGGGCACTGCCTAGGGGTGAGATTGAGAGCGTCTAAGACTCGTCTAAGCTTAGGTTGGTCAGGACAAGCTTTTGAAGCTGGCCCACCACCAAGGGGCTTTTGGGGAAAGATGACGATGCAGGGCCAGGGCAGGGTCGGGTCCAGAAAGGGCATGATAGGTGTGAGAAGGAGGGAAATGCATGACAGATCACGGCTATCGGATCAGTAGTGGGAGGTTGTAGCATGGGCACAGGAATGAGGTATCCGTGGATGGAGGAGCTTGTGGTTGTGACTGACAGCCACTTGTGTGTGTGTGTGTGTGTGTGTGTGTGTGTGTGTGTGTGTGTGTGTTTGTATTGTTTGCAGGTTCATCATACAATAAATGCAATGCAGTGCTTATTCTGCGTAGAATTAAGAAGCTTACCTCTATGATAAAAGTCCGTCACACGCTGGCGTTGATAGCAGAGAGTCTGGAACCTCGAACGACTAGCTGAATCTACCAGTAGCGGGAGATAGAGTATAGTCGTGGGGGAGGCGCTCCCAGGCGATTCTAATGTGCGTCGGCGACGTTTCGGTGCGCCCGTCTGGCCGGCTTGATTGTTTCGCTGTTTCTGAGAGTCCAAGGTATCGTGATACGGGCGGGGACATACTTGATAGGTATAATTAGAGCTGAACCCTTTGCCATGTATCCGAGTTGGTGCAGGTGAGGCCTTTTTCGTTATCGATACGAGATGGAGCCTTAGAGTTTCGAACTATCGAGAAGCGAGTCGGGGGGAAGGTGCAAGGGAAACGCAATCACTCGGATAGACGGCTCGAGATGAGGAAGTTATATAATGAATAATTTACACTGCCATTGAGGGGATCCTATCGTGATTTGTTGGCCGGAGGGGAGAAGCTTGCTCTGAAACATCTGGCAAATGATTCGAGTCGAGGCGACGATAGTTCATGAGTCAAAACTCTGTTCAACATTTAAATTAAACCAAGTGGAAGAGTAAAGCCTCGTGAGATCAATGCCGATGGTGTTGAGTGAAACTAAGGTTCCAGTGGAGGGACCTGCCTTGGGTATGGCCTGTAGTACTCCGTAGTTGTAAATGAAAAAGAAGAAAAAAAAGTCTCACAGAGGCAAATGCCAAGCACCACTAAGAATAACCATAAATACTACTATAATCATTCCTTGCGCCAACCAACAATAACTCGGCCAGAATGCAAATATCGCAATACCAATGCTGCAATGCAATGCAATGCAATGCTCTGTCAGTGGCACTCTTTATCAGCCGTCCAAGCAAAACTACAGCAGTCATAGACAGGACAGACAGTGACGGTTCCGGTTCCCACCACCGCGGATCCTCTGAAAGCCACCCAAGTACTGATACCCTTATTTGCATGCGGCAATGCGGCAAACAGTAAGCATATCAGGAAGCCAATTATCCCTCCCGAGCTTATTTCAAGCTGGGCTTGGCTCTGTCTGGCTGAGATCCCCAGGCCCAATGCGAGGCTTGTCCCTTGGCTGCTCTTGGCCCCATTACCTCAGCAGGTGACGGGGGCTAGAACCCATCAGAAGGCTTAATTAAGCCGCTCCTGGAAAGCCCCGTGCAGGGATTGAAAAGTCACTGAAGCTTGGCTGCTGATCGTCTTGGCTGCCTGGACGTGAATGGGTGAATTGTCTACAAGCGGTCGTTGTGTGTGTGTACTGTATCAGATACGGTACCGGTACATACAATTTCACCGCTGTATCAGATTTCGTTGGCTATCAAAAACAAGTCCATCATGTGTTATAATTTAAAAGACAGTCGGCCACGAAACGGAACTCTCGGCTTGTGGGAGAAGCAGCATCATCGTCCAACGTGCGTCCTTCTACCGCACAAAGCGCAGAATAGGGCCGGATGGGTCTCGTCTAGAAATAGTTCAGGAGAGGCGGCCATGCTCCTAAGCGAGACATCAGTGCTTATGTATCAGGATTATGATGAGCGGTTCTTGGCTCGCGATGAAATTGGCAAGACATTTTTGTCTCTGACGGAATATGCCTTCTTTGAAAGATACATTTCATTTAACAAATGGCACGATACCAAATAAACATAGAAAAGGTATTTCCCGTTCCATGTTACAGTGCTATTGTTGCGTCCTTTGAGCCTTATTTGGGTTTCGTCAGCCCTTGGCGGATGATGCGGCTTTGGAACACTCCAAATTTTAGGCTTGGCACCAAGTGCCGTGGCCCGAGTCTAGGGGTTGTCGGGAACAGCCTCGGATTTGTCGTGCTCTTTTGATCATCTGGGGTTTTTTCCCAACTCAAAAGGAGTTAACTGAGTTGGTTTGGCTTGGGTTGGGTCACGGCACAAATTACGATTGTCCAAGAGGCCGAGCTTCAAAGCGTCTTGGCTCGCACGAGATATCAGGTTTTGATACTCCGTACTCCATGGCATTGCACAGACTTAAGTCCTGGTGGATGGTGGACCAGACCTGACTTCATTTCCTGTGCAAGTGCCAAGATCGATCAGTTATTCCTCAAAAGTTCCCGGTGTCAGAGAGGGAGAGGGTCATGTACTTTGTCGTCTTATAGCCCGCTTGGTCTCCTCTGATCAACTATCAGGGATAATCGGTGCTGTAAAAAAAAAAAAAAAAAAAGTTCCTCGCAGGTTGATTGCCTGTCCCAGCTGAGACAATCTCGAATTGTTTGCTGTCGCTCAAGAGCCGTTTCCTGTAACCTCGATGTAACCTCTGCTGGTTGTGTTTCACGTAAACTTGACGATGTGGTTAATTAATGATCTACGGATACGCTCGTGCAATCCGGTAAATAATTGCCTGAGCGAGATGGATCAGTGTCATTGCGCGTGCATATGTACAGTACATACGGTACCAACCAGGAGAACCTATCATGCCAGTTGATGTTGGCTCATTCGAAACAACGCTCGTAATCACTCAATCCCACGCAATCAGCCTCCACAGCCACCCCAATAATAGGTACCTTAGTAGGTAGGTGGTCATAGTCAGCAACATCGTCATAACCGTTGTTCAGTTATGGAAATCCATTCGAAACAGACAGAAACCAGCATTTCTAAACAACTTCCTCTTCTGACAGAAGAACAACAACAAGCAAGATTATCACCACCCACCAGCACGCACGGCTCAAGTGATGGGCGTCTGCCGCCTGTAAATAAAGTTTTGCTCAGCAGTTGATGACGAGATGACGTCTGCCAGGCACCACAGCATGTTCAAGTTTAGGGTCCAACTGATAGAGATCTTCAAGGTAAGCTTAAGCCTTTGAGAATCTCCGAAGGACCCACGAAGTTGCCTCATTTGGGGGGCCTGTTTCTGCCTCTGCCTCTCCCAGCGCGAGGCTTGTCGATCATGTCCATGTCAGGTAACGGTCATAGAGCGGCTTTTGTCATGCATTCTCACTAAAAATCCCTTTGCCGTGATACACGCACTTCCACGAGTGGGTGTCGTATCATACACAGAAATAAATGCAACCACAGGTAACGTTGACCGCTGTGACTGACTGATTGACTTATGGGGATCAAAAAATGGAGAGTGCTGGGGAGAAGTTCTTCTTCTTCTTCTTCTTCTTGTTCTTGTTGTTCTTGTTGTTCTGGTTGTTCTTGTTCACGCTTTTACCGCTGAGCTTGGGCTTGTAACAGGAAGGAAGGTATTAGACTGTGCATCAATGCGTGTATTAGGCATAACCTCGTTTACTGCTTGTTTCCAACAAGCGCCAGATCCTGATCCGTGTGTCCTTTTTTTTTTCCCTTCTAATAAATTCTCCTACGAAGGTTTCTTATTTTGGCCATTCAGAGATGAAGGGTTTCAGAGAGATCGACAGCGCCCGTCTCTAGCCCAATGCTTGTTCTTCTCACCAAAGCTCATGATTGTCCAGGACACGTAACACAGGTTCCAGTGATCAAGATCTTGACCATTAGCGGGTTCTGTACTGCTCTCGATGTAGCAGTCACAGTGGACAGGAAGGCCTGGGACGAGGTCAACTCGGGAAAATCGGCGGTTTTGCCCCGCTGGAGACAAAGTCCCCCATTCCCCACGTCCCCAGGACATGACGTCGACTGTGCCGCTGTGCCGAGCTGGGCGTTTGTTAATGTCTCGTCTCTGTCTCGGTGTGTTTCTAGAGCCACGGCCCTTTCGATGTGCTGTAGGAATCACCATCTCTCCCTGTGAACCACTGGATCTGGATGTACTGCTCTGTAAGTTGTTGATTGTCACCGCCCTCGGCTGGAACGGGAGTTGGATTTTTTGAGTGCTGAGACTTGAGGCATCAGGATCGGCATCATATGCCATGCCATGCGTCTTGTGCCAGTGCTCAAGCCTCCAACTCCCTGCTTTTTCAGACTTATCTAAAGCTTGGCCTATGGATACTACTACGTAGTCTGCTGTGTCACAGAGCCGAGATGTAATGTAATGTACTGAAGTGGCTGTACAGACAATACATGCACCAACGACCCATGTTTGTTTGAAATTGACGCGAGAGGAAGGCCATTTGAGCTGCTGGTCGTCTGAGGGTTGAGCTCGGAAAATCGGCTCTGGACGGTACACACTAACCCGCAACCCAGCCAAGTACCAAGGATGGAATACGACAGGCGAGACGCTCCAATTACATTGCCATGTCGATGAAACAACGATGGATTGTGAGGATTATGTATGTACCAAGGCTCGGCGGGAAGCCTTGTCAGTCAGCAGCACTGTTGTTTTTAGTGAAGCGTCTTGTGTAGAGTGCCAATGCTTGTGTGGTTGAGCAAAACTGCCTGGTTCTACTTTGTAAGCAGCTGATGCCGCCAAGAATACTGTCACTGATGCCATGGAAATTGTCTACGCCCACGGAAAAGACAATGGCGTTTTCTCACTTTACGAGTCGCCCAATTAATAAAATACTGATTCCTTCACAACTGCCAAGACGGATCGGGCAGGGCTCGGCGCAGGTGGTACCTTGGGTCAGGCGGCCTCTCATTCGAGCAAAGGGAAAACGCCCTGTTTAAGCATGAATTTAAGCGTTGTCAGCCACTTGCTTGGCACGGGTGTCATTCCGTCCTGGGGCGTGTCCCTACAAGCAACAAGTGACGAGAAGTAGCCGCGTCTTCCAATCCCAAGGCCGCAGCGACGCTCATCAGGAGGAGATAATGTGCTCAGCGTCCAGGCAGACCCTGCCTGAGCCCGCAAAAGAGGACAGTGGACACATGGTTGGCCGTCAATTGGAGCCCGTGGCTTGCGAGATGTGGTCTTGGTATGGTTGCGAGATGCCGTCGCAACCGTCTTGGCTTTTTGGCTTTGCAGGGGTGGTCTAGTGGTACGTAGCGGAAACAAAAATGGGCGTTTCTGATTCTGATTACGATTGCAATCCAATGGCATTATCTGGGGCACACCTCACTGAGATTCTTATTCCCGGGCGTGTTCGCGGTGCCGGGTGGATCAAGGATTTGTCTTGGCTTCCTGCTAAGAGGCCGCTAACCGCGGACAGGAGAAGCGAGGTTCTGCTGCCAAGAGGGAGAGGTGATGGTGAATAGGCGATTTGCTGTTGTGTAGTTGTCACTCCAGTCACTGTGAGTCGTGTAAGTCGTGTTCTAAATCACACGCAAGACGTCCCGAAGCAATAGCGGTAGGAAATCGGCTGTAATCGTCATGGCGGAGTCTAACCAATGTCACCATCTGGATATATCGGCATCTCGAAGCTCGCCCATGTGCTGTTAAGGACTTAAGGTGTCGCGCTAGACAGGGCCTCTCCATATTTCTAATTCTCGCGTGCCGATCTGTCCGTTCAGATCCCTGTCCATAATGACTCGGCTGACACCACAGGCTCATGGTGAACTCTGACCCTCCCTCCCTCAGCGGGCGAAGCTTTTTGTCTCTGTTTTTAAAATTTTACCGTGCAGCCCGATAAAAAGCTTGGCGCTCGGTGGCTGCATGCTTATTTGTTTTAACCATCGCATCATAATCCCTTGAACCACCATGATTGGCTCGACAGGTCTCCCACTGCCAGATATTGCTGTGTACGGTAGCAGCCTCGTCGAGACGTTGGTTATTCTGTCGAGTCTGTGCCATTGTGACTCTGACCTTTTGCCAACCCCAGTCAGTAATCGGATCATGGCATAACCCAAGTGTCGCCGATCTACCCGTCCAGCCGACAAGGTTGAGGTACATAGATAAAGGGGTTGTTAACACGTTAACCTATATCGTCAAATGTGGTGGCTCAGCAAAGGATAACCCAATATTCACGTTGATTCATTCGCTGGCATCGATATTATCACTGTGCTGCCTGCCTGCCAACCTGGTATCCTTAAGCATGACACCATACATCATAATACGGTGAGAACCCAATCACCAAATGCCCAATCGACTTACTCGTACTACGGCAAACCCTGATGCTAAGCTTAATTGTCACCGAAACCATGAGGTTAAAACTCTGACAGATAAAAGTTCCGTGATCTGTTGATCCAAGGAATGGACCACAGAAACCCACCCGTTTAAGTGATTAGTGCAACTTGGCAGGCTCAAAGTCATCACACGTTACTCTGCATCGTGACAAGCCTCAAGGAAAGCTACGCTGCGAACCAAGCCATCACCGCCACCAAGGACTTTATTAGAACAAGAGCCAGTGGCCTCGCTTAGAGCGAACGCCATATGCTTTGCTTGGTATCTTGAGCCAAAAGTCCGTCCATCTTGGCCCCCGCCAAGGTTCGCCGAGACTCATTTATCGTCAGAGTCTGGACTGGGCGCCATGCATTATTGAGCTGGGTCAGCTAAAATGAGGCACAAAAAATGAGAAAGTGTTAAACCCGATGCCCTGGCGTATCTTTTTTCTTTTTTAACTCAAAAACACCGCCAGGATCGTTGGTGAATGTGATATAACGCCGAGAAGCGGCGGCGGGCGTCGGGCGCGTGGTACTGACAGCACCAGGTTTGTTCGGTTTTGGCTAAATGGGTAAGGTAGTTCATGGCATGGTACCTTGCCGTTTACTCAGACAGGCAGGCAGACAGGACTCTCGGTGTCCTTTAAGCTCAGGCTAGCCCGTAACCAACAAGCGATAGAGGTAAGCATAACCACTGAAATCTGTCCGTCGAGGGGTCCAGACCGTCTGTCAGATGAGGCTGAAAAGGGGGTCACCAACGCGACCTGATTGGACGGGGTATGTTACGATGAGAGGAATTACAGCAGTCCAATTATTGCCCTTGATGGGCCCCCGTATTGAAGAATAATAAAATAAAAATAAAGCAAAACAGGTGACATGGTCAAGATGAAGCTATTTGTCACGTATGACGAAATGGTTTGCACGATGATGGGGCGAAAGAAGGAAAATGGAACAAATCCGTGGATCCAAGGAGAGAAAAAGAGGGGACTGAGGGAGAAAAAAGAAGGAGAAGAGTAAGAAAAAAAATCTACGATGAAGGATCACCAGAGAGAGGGAGAGAGAGAGAGATCAAAGCGTTACCGACCGATACTTAGACCTACGACCTACGACCTACCTCTATCGTCAGAGGTTCCACTAGCGGATACTGTATTATCTAACGGAATGTGTGCCCATTTCCCGAACAAGGGGTCTCATGGATAAGTCGGCATCGATCATCCATTTTGCGTGGTTTTGGTTTCTTGATGTTTGCCGTTGTCTCATTCCATGCCAATGGAACACGAGAAAAGAAAGAAGAAGAAAAAGTCAATAGATCAGCAAATGATTCATAGACCATAAAGAACAGATCACTCACTAATTTACCTGAATTAATATACTTGAAAAGGTCGCTGACTGCCGTGAAAACAGAGTTCCTATCAAACAACCCTGTCCCATACCGTGATCCATCTTAAGCTTATTTTCCAACTCTGAAGAGGGGGGTTGCTCAAAGCAGTAAGTGACAAAGACGAAACCCCCGGCCTCTTAAGGTGTCTCGTGTTTCGCAGGCATCGAGCGAGTCGAGTGGAGGACAGCCAAGGCAGGGCACTTTTGCGGTAGAGTTGACTAACTCAACTGAACTTGACGTGGCCATGGAATTTTGACATGAGACGAGGAAAAGAGAAAAGATTGCGCGGGACCCGGCAAAACCGGAGATAGTCAATAAAGAGACACCGCACCAGCGACGCCGTTATAACCGATTTATACGTACAAGGCATTTGGAGAACCAGTTTTACGTCTCGAGCTTACGGTGGACATTACATTACAGTCTGCTTCCAAATCAGGGCTTGCTAGTTAATGCTTCTGGAAGCAAGTTGCTCCCTCCGTCACTCACTGAATACGACCAACGGTAATACTTGTAAAGGGCCGAAAGATTCGGTGCTTGGCACGGCCGAGTCCTGTTGTTCCAAGACCCGTTATTTCCTTCTCTTTTTCTCTCTGCAGGACGGACGTCAAAGTCCCATTGATATCAACGGTGATAGGTAAAATTATCGCTATTACACCGAGCGTTGCCGTTCTATCCATCTTCAGCACAGTACAGTTACGGACGGATGGTGAAGCTGCGGAAATAACCCGTCCACTTCTTATTAGACACCCCCCAATAACTAACTCAACGGCTGCGTCGGCACGATCTCTGGGTCGCTGTGCCGCGGGATGATGGCATACGCCGCAAGATGGACAGATATGCTTATTATCACCAACTGCCAATGTTGGTAAAAGCCCTCTACCTTATTTCCACCGCTAGCCACCCACTCTCCCACTCCTCATTCGGTGGTTTGTATGCCCTGCTCCGTGCCGTCAAAGCCGTCCCATGAAACGCGGGTTTGCAAACAAGCGATACGACTGGTGGATGGCACCACAGCCGTTGGCTCGCTCTCGCTGGATTTCGTGGTGGCGGAGTTTCGGGCTATCAGATTTCTGTTTGGCGCTATCACTGCCTCTGTTGCCGTTTATCCAGATTCCTTCTCCAACCCCTGGTTGATTGGGGGCCGTACTTCCGGAGGAGTGCCTTCTAATTGATGGACTGCTCGAATTACGATACGTGGTCTCTTGCAATGCTACGAGCTTGAAACTCTTAACACCAGAAACATGTGGGAACTGTCGTTACAGACATTCGGCGGGGAAATCTATTCATGTCTTGCTTGGTGTTGAACTGGACTATGTTAGTCGTAGTTACGATGGCTTTAGGGTAGGTACGTTGTGGCGCACGAGAGGTCGTAACAGAGTAACTCCATCGTTGGTATTGTATATGTGTATATGGTCGTCCCAAATTGACTGTGTCGAAGTAGGTCAGTCCCGCTATTGGGGTATACCTGTAGAATATACCTAAATAATCACGGGGCTTAATGTTCTTGCTCCCCTGATGTTGTTCTTGACGAGGAGTCTCATGAGTTATCTCCATCACCACAAGACTAACGAGGGAAAACATATCTGCTCGTCATAGGTACGATACAACATTCGCACTTGTACATCCGGGAAGCATGTTATTCACCAGCCAGGTCTTCTGGAACCCAAGTCGAACCTTGTGCCGGAAGGTATCGTGACCGCCATCGAGTTAGGAGGAATGCGTACCACATGCAACACTAGGCATTGGCCGTTATTAACAGAAGCCAAGGTTCACTATGAACCTACGGCATCAATGGTATCTTTGATACTAAAGAGCTCGATGTAGTCTCTTGGCATAACGAGTCGTTTGAACACCATGCCACGGCACATACAAGACAGCAACTGTATTAAGATCTGCCAAGGCCACACTAGGAAAGTTCCTCCAGGAATGAAAAGTAAGCTGCCTACAAGCTACGAAGATTACCAGACTTACAAGCAGGTAAGATTAACGTAGCAGTGATCACATCACTCCCGTCAATAGTTCCACGACCACAGACAACCCGAAAGACAACAACGAGGTAGTATCTAGTACACCCCATCATGCTCTATCGCCAGTGTTCGCGATCAAGTTGAGCTCAAGCAGAAGCAACAAAAACCCATGTGCTTTTTCTAAGTTTTGGCTTATCATGTCGTGACCAATCCATCACAGAGTGATACACAGTCCCCCAGATACGACGATATAAACATGAATCAGAGATCTGAAAGACCCCAGCTCCTTGTCTCGATCTCTAGCAGATCCCACCCTCGTCCTCGTCCTCGCCATCGGAAGATCCAGCGCTCTCCCCGTCGGCCACGCGCAGTAAACCTAGATCGTGCAAACACTGCATGCACTCATCCGAGTCAACTCAGGAGCTCCTCCTCACCGTATCCAGCCCACACAGCTGAGATGCCCTGAGAGCCCATCGCTGTGTCACACAGTACTCGCGGTCCATGCATGTTTCCACGGGAAAGAGGAGACCGTGCATATCTCGTGACCGTTTGCCCTGACGGGATACACAAGTGTCGCTTGCTTTGGTGTGCGCAACGTGTCACGGCAAAAAGTCATAGTATCGAATTGCTCGCTGAAATGGACGTATCTCTGAGGGCGGAGGGCTATCCAAGGTAGGCAGGCATTAACGAGAATGTCCTGTTGGGCGTGGAAAGACGGTGAAGGCCATATCTGGGCGGCAGATGCAATGAAAATGAGAGGAGATGTGCAACTCCGAATCAGCGCTTAGCAGTCGCATCGATGGTAGTGGCGTGGAAAAGGGACGACATCACGGACGTTGGGCACGCCAGTGAGGTAGCTTAGAAGTCGGTCGAAACCAAGTCCGAAGCCACCGTGAGGGGGGCAACCCCAGCGACGCAGGTCGAGATACCAGGCCAGCTCCTTGCCCTTGTCGGAGCGCTTGCTGGGAACTTCTAGACCAAGGGCCCGCATGTTCTCCTCGAGTTGAGGCAGACGGTTCTCACGCATAGAGCCGCCAGCCAGTTCACCCAGGTGAGGAACCAGGAGGTCAAAACAGTCCACTGTCAGACCCGAAGCCGGAGACGAGGATGACTGGCGCATGTAGAATGCCTTGATATCCCGCGGATACTGTGTTATGAAGATTGGAACGTATGCATCCGTGGCCTCGTCGTAACCTAACTTCTCAGCGAGGTACTTCTCATGTTCCGATTGCAGACCAGAACCCCATGTAGGCTTGTGCTCAAATTGGTCGGCAATAGGCTTGAGAATCTCAAGAGCTTCACTGTACGTGATTCTAGGCCATGTCTTGGTGGTGAGCATACCTCGCCATCGACGATCCAGTTGTTCCTGGTCAACTAGGTCGTTAAATGCCAGGCGCTCGGAAGGTTCCTTCGAGTCAACCCGGTTCTGCTCAAGCTCCTTTGCAGCATTCAGCTCCTTCAACCCACTGGTCATCGAGTTCAGCATGCGCTGTGCTAGGTTCATGACTTCCTCCATATTATCAACGAAGCTCATCTCAGCCTCGAGCATGTAAAACTCGCTGAGATGTCTCGACGTATCACTCTGCTCGGCACGAAATGTTGGGGATAAGGTCCAGACGTTGCCGAGCGCCTGAGCGAGAGCCTCAAGATGGAGCTGAGAAGAGACAGTCAGATACTTGGGATCACGGAAGAACTCGTCAGGAGAAGATGCTTTGACAGCAAATGCTTCTCCAGCGCCCTCGCAATCAGAGGAAGTAATGATAGGAGGGTGCGTTTGCTGAAATCGCTCATGGAAGAAGAATTGTGTGAGTATGGCGGTGGCATCTGATCGAAATCGTAGCATTGTTGAGTTCAGAGGCGTTCTTGGCCGCAGATGTGAGATAGTGCGAAGACTTTCAGGGGACTGATATTTGTTCTGGATCGGATAGGTCTAGGTATGTGTAAGAAAAGGCCCAATCTGTGATATCCTGATGCTCTTGATAAACGTACCATAGGATCAGAGCCTCCGAGAACCTCCACCTCTGAGACCTTAAGCTCTGGCTGTTCTGAGCTTGTTGACTTTTCGCCCTTGCTCGAAGCCTGAGTTGTCCCACCGATGGCAGGCTGTTTTCTGCTCTCATCAACCCATGTTCCTTTTAAGCGGACAGCTGCACCTGGACGCATACTGTGGACAAGTCAGTCCAGTGTCAATATATGTGACTCAAGACCTACATACTCCGTGGCTAGATTCTTGTCCACGACCACCTGAACAGGTCGCATGGACGATCCATCGGTGATGTCGACAAAGCGTACCCCTGAGCTCTTCCGCACTGATCTGACCCATCCGCAAACTTCGACATCAGGCACATGGGCCGATGGGCCCCAAGCTTTAAGCTCAGCCACAGTTTTGATATCCTTCTGGCACTCGCCAGGAGGAACCTTGACCGCATACGGCCTTATTTGGGGCCTTGGTCTTCCCAATCTTGGCACTCTCGATGCACGAAACGATCTCATTATGAGAGATGACGAGTCAGTTGGTCGTTCTAAGATGTAAGCAGCAGAAGCTAACTCTGGGAAGTGCCTTTCCTCAACACCCAATCATGGAGCCCGAATCTGCTATGTTAGGAATCAGATCCGCCTCAAATCGGAAACATGCGCGTAATGATGTAAAAATAATTACGACTTTTGTCGGTGAGTGAGATGGGCTGAAGTAGTGTCGTGGCGTCCAACGCAAGGGATAATGGAAGAATGGTTGGCTGTGGAGAAATTTTGGAAATATCACGGGCTGGTCTAGGGTAACCTAATCGCCTTGCCGTGTCAGGTACTATCGATTGAATACGAAAGCAGAGCCCAATGAGGATGGCGGGCTCGAAGTTGGGCTCCCGTTCTGGTCAAGCGGCGGGCCCTTAAAAGAGATGTACCGCATCGGATCTCCATTTTGCTAGGACGAGTTGGAGCTGAGATCGGGGGATGCTCTGTAGAGGTGTCGATGTCATGCTGACCAACTCAGAGTGGCTGGCTGCAACAGTCAAGACGCCCTAGATAGGTATGTACTAAGGGGCCTTACGTACATAGGAGGAGGCACCTCTTCTAGGAGTTCTGTAGCTCTAGGTATCAGTGTGTGTGTGTGTGTGGTGGTTCTTGGAAACGGTTTAGGTTAGAGTTGTTTGTTTGTTTGATGTGGTTTTGACCTTATCGTCTATTACGGGCGGTACCTTAAGGGCCTTACCAGCGAGACGGTACCTCACGCACGCACCTCACACTCACCAAATTGCTGGGTCGCTAGGCTAACTTAGTCCCTGGTGTGCGTATCGTTGTTCAGGCAGGTGCAGGTGCACGACCCGAGCCAGTCTACCGGGACGCGCTTTCCTCGCTTGAAGCTAATCGAGCTAGAGCTACCTACCTTACCTCATTTCGTCACATCGATAAAGCAACTGCCAACTGGGAAGGCAAAAATAGATTCTCAGCTGGAATAGAAAAGGAAGGGACAAGGGAATACGTACATGGAAATTTGGGAAGGGATGCCCGGATATCAGATATCAGACAGTGCCCCTTCCTTTCCACATCGGTTTCAGGGATCCCTTACTACAGTTTCATATCCAGTTCAAGACATATTCTCTTCTCTTAAGTTCTCTTCCACCTCAACAACCTCGATTGCAATGCACCATGCATCCACTCTGAGATCTCACTCTCAGCCCGTGGTCCATCACCGCCTGGACTGTACATACCTAGGTAATCAGAAAATCGTATCAAACCAACGTCAGTGACCATGTTCCCGTCAATAATCCAATCAGATATTGCGTCCACTCACCCTCTACAACCGCGCTTCTCACGAGACACAGCTAGACACCAACCCACCTAATCGAACCAAGCGTGTTTCTCTCGACTAGTTCGAAGCCAAAAATGCGAACTCACCGATTTCCTTACACCAAAACAAGAGACAGACCCCGACATCATTCGGCCCAAGAAAAAGCAAGCAGCCCACACCGCAACCTCCCGCACTCTAGGTAGCATACAGTAGCATCTTGCCCCGGTACCAGCCCTGTCTCAGCCCAGGCATCGTGACTGGGTTTTATGCGGTTTTCCATGTCTCACATCTTGAACCGATCGATTGCGCACTCTGCACCCAGCCAGCCCCAGCATGTGGGAATCCCTATCGTACAGAACTGGCTGTACAAGTATGTATCTACGGATCCTGTACATATCTACCTTAGGTACAGTATGTACTTGATGAGGCTAGCTGGGATACCCGCCCGCACACAATCAATGAACGCATGAATCGACCTTGTCGATGCCGTCAGTCACTTCTCCGATACCCATACCAATCCTAGACTACTACTCCGTACCCTTTTCTTCACTTTTCCATTTTCTCGGGCCCCCATAGCTTAGCTGAGCCTCGTCGTCACAAATCACCCCACAATCACAATCACATCCACACTTCACCCTCTTTTGTCTCTTTCTCTCACAAGTTGGTTTTGGTCCGCCGCCCTGGGTATCCGCTTGGACACAAGCTTCCACCAGGCGAGATGAAAGGGTGCCACAGATCTTGATTCGCAACAATGTCCCGGCCAGTTCTGTCTCAGGCTCGCCGATAAAGATCATCCTCCTCTATGGTCCTTGTCGTCAAACAGCCCAACCAGCGTGGTTGCTACCTCCGTCTTGAGATGGCGGCGCCGCCTGTGTCTCCGTGAGATCTTGCAGATGCTCCACGGTTCCCGATATTGGAGGCTCAGTGTAGCCCACCCTGGTTCCGTCAACTTGGATGTTGGTGCCCCTACTGCACTGTACGCCTGTGATGGTGGGCTGCGATCTGGTACGGCACAGATCCCCGGTCGACTACGATACGTGGTTCCCAGTCCCTGAGCCCTCTGATGGGCCCTTTTCTTGTCCCTTCTTATGTCTTGTCTTGATTCGTCTGGCCCTGCATTTGCTTTTTCGAGCTGCCCTGTACCATTTGCAGCTCGTACATCCTAAACTTGTCTGTACAAGACCTATATGCCTGCTAGGTCATGTTGTCAAGCGAAACGTCCCGTTTTTGGCACCCAAGTCTTGCCGTACCCATAAAGTGATGCTGGTCTGTTTTTCTTCTGCTCATTCTTTGGCTTGTTGCCTCGCCTCAGGCCGAGTCTGTTCTAAACAAGTGGTTCAGATCTTGCACATGTTGGGTCACACAGCCCAGTGCCCATCCCTCCCTCACTCGCTTGTCCCGGAGAAGCCAGTCAACCAGAATATGAGCCCTTGGATCATGTCCGGTGACAGATTCCTCCGCCGTGTTGTTTCCTCAGACTCACGGCCGAGTGTCCATATAAGACCTCCCTGCCCTCCATCGTAGTCCTTATTCCCAGCCCTTCAGACCTCATCAACCCACTGCCACTCACTTTCACTGCTCTTCCTCACCAAGCTAGGCATCTCAAACTTGGCACTTATTCTCTCACTATTGGCGTCATTGGTTTGATAGCGCCTTGACTACAAGCTTGTTTAAAGCAGCACAAATCTGTATTGCTTACTCACACATCCAACACCTTCATCATGGCTCCTCCAAGATCCAGCCGGGTGCGGCCTTCAGAGGTCGCAGCTGATACCAAGAGGAACTTCATTCCACTTGTCAAAAAGAACTACGGAGAAGTTTTCCCACCATACTCCTACCTCTATAGACAGCCCATCATGCAACTCGCCATTCAGCGTCAGAAGCCTACGACTCGGCCACCCTCCTTCAGAATCGAAGTGGGAGACCCAGTCATGAAGGCATTGACATATGCAGCCATGGATACACAACAAAGCGAGGCTATGGGAGGTCCTCGAGTGCGGATTCCGTTCATATGCGCTGCGAATGAACGGAGGCCCGGTGGTGACTGGGAAACTGGATGCGTCGGATATGAGGAGAAGTTGTGCCGCCGAAGTAACCTCTCAGCCACATTGAACACGCCATGGCCGAACTCGCCGGAACCCAACAACTACCCGATCCCATCGCAGGGTGGCATCTTATCTGATGCTGTTGTGGTTTGCCGTGGACCGCATGACCGCTACGACAGGCTGGAGAGCTGGTTTGACCTACCCGTCGTGTCGGTACCACCAACCCGATGGCCCAAACTCAAAGACAACGGGCTCAAGTACTCTTTTGCAGAGGAACGTGAGATGACTCGTGACAAGCTTCGCGGAGCTCTCCGTATCTGTCTTTACAACGGATATGACCGTGTTGTCATTGGGGACTTTGGCTTGGGCAATGGCTACCGCAATCCTCCCCAAGAGCTGGCAGAGCTCTGGCGGGATGTATTGCTCTTCGATCCCGACCTTCGAGGACAGTTTGCCTACGTTGTCTTCGTCTTTGAAGACCCCCTACAAAGCACAATGCGCCACATCATGGACGAGATTACCAAGAAGGAGAACAAGGGCAAATCTAGAACTGGATCCTCCAGCTCGTCTGGGTCAAGTAAAAGCCACAGTAGTGCTCCCGCTGATCGTGAAATTTTTGAGCACGTCTTTAGTGCGAGTGAGGTCGACAGAGTTCTGCGACAGCCTGACCCACGATATGGACTTAACATGATTACAACATGATTTAGTTTGTATCAATCTGAGACAGATTCCAGAACACGGCTTGCCAACTCGAGAGCCGTACCAGCGGAAAACTTGAGTCGGGTTTGTCGACAAAGAAAACTTGTCTCAGGAAGATGAGCCTATGATGACTCTAAGAGTTAGTCATTTTTTGAGGCCGACCGACTTGGCGGGACCCTTGCGAAACGTTTCTTTTTTTTTTTTTGTTTTATTTTGACTGTACTTTCCCGCATTCTGGCGGTCAACGGAGGAACGACGAAAAGTCAGCGAGCGCATAGGGCAACTACGATACCAACCTCAACGACCAATCGTCTAAGGCCAATTATGAGGCAATGCAATGGATGAGGAATCTACGGAACAGAAACCAGACGAAGTCAGGGTATACGCAGTGTTACAGGAGTCATGTTGGTTCTTTGCTATTGTTGGTTGTGGTCATTTGACAAGGAATTTCTTTTTCTTGGTGTTCGGGGGTTGTGTCTGGCGCCTTATTGATTCCCGATCTACAAGTGGCCCTGTCGGGCTCCTGTATCACGACGAATAAATGATGGTATCGGCGTTGGGTGTGTCACATATATATTTAGCTCAGCTGTTTAAGTAATCTTGTTGCTATCTCATGTCGCACACGGACACACTGCATGCCCTTTCACAGCCTCGATCTACAATGTCGCTCGAGGGTTGGATGTGGGATGAACTCGGCCGAGACCCTAGTCAGGCTGAGATGTGACCACCCTATCGGTCCTCAAGCACTGAGATTCAAAGGCACGGTATCTGGATGCTAGGGTTCATTGGAAGAAACATTCCCTTGCTGAATCCCTTCTGTTTCAACTAAAGAGGGTGATTTAGATACGCAAGACTATTCGTCTCATATGACCCACCTATCAGCTCTCTTCGAACGTAGTTGAACCCTGCCTTGCACTGTAGTCACAACGTACATGCGGGTACCCCCGAAGCAGCCGGAGGATCGATAGGTAGCGTACTTTTCTAAACGAAACAAATGTCAGGGCTGAGTATTAAGTTTAGACTTGTTCGGACTTGCTTCTCCCAAGTTTCCTCGGATGTTTGTGTGCAGGCAGAGACTTGACCTGACGTGGCTCAGAAGATTGGATGACTTTCAAACATACGAGTCAACTTGATAGGTCATATCTAGGTAGCCTAATTAATCTTGAATCATATGAGGCTGACTACAGACGACAGGAATATATCTTCTGAAGGGGTAATTGAGGATTCAGCAGTGATCTCAACACGATCATCAAAATACCAATGCAAGATAACGCACCCCCCTGAGTCAAGCCCCCGACAACTCATCGATCAAAGATATATACGTATATCATGAAGCGCTTGAAGTTCAGCCTCGCGTGTAACGACAGGCGAACCTTTAGCCGCGGATAGCCGCAGGGGAAAAGAAGACTACACTCAACTTGGCTTGGACAACTGCAGCAGAAACAGACGCAAATGCACGTCGACGATCATGGGAGTACAGTACTTTACTAGCGGCAGATCATGTCCCGCAGAGAACCTATCTGATGAACAAGACGAGACATTGGCAAGCAAGGGTTTCGAGTTACATACAACACGTACGTATGATATGCTTCCCCATGGGCTTGTAACATGTTGTCTCCAGCTGTACTCCGTACATATGCATCTCAATCTCTGTGTTCCCTTCTCCACCGCCTCTTCAAATCTTGTATCCAAAACTTTGTCAAATAAACATTGCTCCCTCTTCTCGGACTGTTGCACAAATCTCGATTGCGACACCATTACACGACATCAGCATCTCGTTACATCGCAGACCCTTTTCCACGAGGCGCAAAGAACGGTGAAGGGTGCATACATACACAGAAAGTTAAGGATAGACTATAATAATAAAAAAGGAGAGTAAAAACAAACTCTAAAGTGGGGGAGGGTTTTTGTTTCAGAGGAGTCATGCGGAGGAGAGTCATGCAAAGAGGCGAGATGCAGTAACACAAAAATCTGACTGACCGCCTGAAAAAGAGATTGGCGAGGTGACAACAGAGTGTCTTTTCCTGCAAGGGAGAAACACATACAGCCAGCCTTGCTCTATTGTCTTTGCAACATTAAAGACAAGCATGAATACAATGTTGCGGTGTAAACTGTATACTTGAGTGTCTTCCATGTTACGGATGGACACATGTATCGTGCAACAGACAGGAAGGACAGTGTCCGTGACAAGACTGAGATGGACTCGACGATAATGTGTCGGTGTGTTCGTGCTACCCGCTACCTGTTAACCAAATCATCATCTGTCCTCTCACCCTGTCTTCCCCACCAAAGTCTTTTGCTTGTTTCTGTTACATTACTCCATATGATAAACGACCGCTGTTATCAAGATCCGATTCTATTAAGCTGCTGGACTTTTTCAACTACCAATAAGCTGGTCTCAAGCCTGCAAAGTTTGACAAGCTTGCCGCCGTGTGCTCCTCGCCCTCCTTCTTACGTTGCCCGCTCAGCTACAATGCATGTTAGACCTTTCTGTTGACAAGTCATGATTAGATGAAACTTACCTCCAACTGAACACCCTTGTGAATGTGTACCAGCCAATCCACGTAACTCTGAGCCTCGTTGTTACGATCTTCCACGAGCATACGGGCAAAGTCAAACTCGGCGCCGTCAATCCCTTGTCGAGCGAGCTGGATAGTGAGACCCTTTGAGCCACGCATCGTTCGGAGGAACTCGATAATGTTGCGGACTTGAGCGTTGAGGTGAGTCTCTAGCAGTGGTAGAGCTGATGTGTAGGGGTCAAGACTCTTGAGGGAGTCCTTGTCTTCACCAAACAGATCAGAGATGAGGTTAGGAGAAGTCTGTGAGTGGAACCAAAGGAGGCACTGTTGGCCATTGTCAACCAGATACACGCCACCAGGCTCGACTCGTGAGAATGATGTGCGGATCGCAGGGGGCATCTTGAGATGGCCTGTCTCGGGGTCGGCGAAGCCCTCTTCAGGTGCGAGGTTGTGGATAGGAATCATTCGGGGGTACAGATACAGGCTCAGCTCGAGAGCACCCATAGAACGAAGCATCCGCATCTCGTGGACTCTGCGGTCTGAGTTCTCGACACCTCCCTTGAGTGCTCGGCACTTGAGGAGACCAAGAAGGTACATACAGTACTCCTTTAATCGCTCAGGCATGACAAGCTGTCCTGGAGGATGCTGCTGAGCGGCATGCTTTCGATAGCAGGCGAGAACGTCGATAGCCTTCTCACTTAGCCAGTGACGGATATCCTTGAGGTTACTTGATGTAGTCGCCAACTTCGAGCTGGCTTCCTTTGCAAGCATACCAATGACAGCGTCCTGATCAACAAACTTGAGGCACTCACGAATACCCTGTTCACGCGCACCCGATTCCTTGGAGGTTTCCGTAACGCTGGCAATAACATTTGAACATCGCACGCGTCGCTCGCCTGAAGCCGTTGTATAGAGAAGGGCAGACTGGAAGTGAGCATCAAGCTTGGGATCCAGCTTGCCATCGTAACTAAAGCTGACACCCATTGCCTTATCAGCATCAATAACACCAATTTCCAAGTCGGCACCAAAGGTGTGTTGGATAAAGTTGCCATGGTAGCCCGAGACTTGGAGGCCGTTAGAGCATCGGACCTTCATAAGAGCTTGGAAACCAGTCTCTCTGGTCACGGCGTGTGAGATCTCGAGTGATAACTTTCGGCTATCCCTCGCAGCGATGAAGTTAGGGTAGTAAAAGGTCTCTCCGCCAGTGGTTGAGGAAACATGACCTAGAGAAAAATTAGCTTAGCATGAGTTCATGACACTTTGAAGGACTGGGCCTACCAATAGTCGCAATATCAAGATAACCACCAGAAGGAGCAGCAAGGAAGAAATCAGCACCGACACCGGAAGCAGCCATCTTCTCAGCAACCTTCTTCCAGGCCGGGTGCTCAGTTGTGTAGAGCTTCTTGTCGATTTCACCTCCAGGGTGATTACCATTGTCACGCATGAAGAGACGACCAGGGCCCCATGTTGGCAGCGCAGAGCATGATGCCACAACCTTACCTCCTGTCGCCTCGAGGGCGGCAAGTGCTGAGTTCAGGGCGGCGAGAAGGGCGGGCTCGGGGTTTTTGATGGTAGAGAACATATCCGGAAGCCTAGTAAGCAGAGATGTGATCACATCCTTGGAATCATATGGGTCAACAAAGAGTCCCTCACTCAGGGGCACAAAGGGGTCCTCAAGGTCAGGCATGATCATCATCTGAGCTTGATCCAGGGCAGGCTGTAGACAGTTAGTAAAAGCGACAGTATAAGTATCATCTTTGACTTACGTTGACATTGTAGAAGTGAATGTCCTTGTCGTACGTGACGAATCCAACCTTGGCACCTTCTGGTATCCTACGTTTCGGCTCTCCATTCTCATCCAACTCTTGATCTTCACCACCATATAGAGCAACACGGATACCCTCACAGAAAGCCTCAACATAACCCTTGTTGTAGGATTCTTGGGTTACATCGATAAGGAACAACCATCGCAATCCCACGGGCTCCCTGGTCCAGTACTCTTTAGGCACCACAAACTCTACAGTTCCTCGGTGAAGCTCGGGTCGAGTGTCACGATCAACTCGGACACCTTGTGGGTTGGTCGCAGAGAAATATTCGGGAGGAGTATCGTTGGGATATGCGCAGAGGTTGCAGACAAATTTGTTTCCACCTGAACGGAACATCATAAAGGGGTTCATATAAGCTCGGCATCGTCTGCATCGTGGGGGTCCAGGTTCACCAAAGTCGAGGACAGGAATTTCGGCTTCTCCAGCCTGCAGAGGAGCTAGCGGCTGCAGCAAGAGTCCCAGAGAAAGACCGGTAGCCTGCAGAGCGTCCTGAGTAGTGGGGATGTTGTTGAGTGTGAGTCGAGTGTACTTCGGTGACGAGTTGCCCTGGTCGTAGGCAACAAAGGAAACGGTCGAGGGAGGAGGGACATGTCGTTCGAAGGTGGGATAGACGTTCTTGAGGTAGTACTGCTGGATAGCATCTCGCGAGGCCGGTACGCTGGGCATGTCGTCAGGTGACACTCCCTTGGGTCCGCTGGTAGACACTGAGGCTGTACCGAGGCCCTCGCCGACACCGGGTGTTCCAGGAACAGGACCAGGACCAAATGCCGGGTTAACTGGCGCACTAAATTGGCTCTGACTTTGCATCTGGGGAGTTCCCTGGGGGCTTCCAAATTGACCTCCAAAACCGGGACCGCCAGGGACGCTGTCGAGGAACTGTGTAGCCGAGGTCCCCTGGGGAGGCATGCCATTGAAGGCTTGCGAGGAACCGGTAGGTTCAACGGTATGGTATGCATGACGATCCTTCTTCTTCCTTCTCGCTGTGCCATGTCCATCTCCCAAGTTCATTCCACCAAGCTGAGCGGCCAGTGTAGCATCTTGTGGTGGAGGAGCTTGGCCTGGAGGAGCCTGAGCCTGAGGAGGTGCATAACCGTATCCAGGAGCTGGTGCGGGAGAGCCAGTCATAGGAGGAGGCGCTTGCTGGCCTCCAAGATATTGGGGTGATCCATATGGGGATGCTTGTTGTTGGTAAGGTGAGGGAGCGATTGGCGGTTGGAACTGTTGCGCAGAGGGTTGAGATGTTCGGTTAGGATCATTGGGGTCGATAACCTCGCCGTGTCCAAGAGCGTGGTACTGAGCGTAGTCGGCCATTGCGACGTTGAGGCTCGGGAAGCGAAAGGGAAGAAAGTATCGAGGACGAGTATTGATCTATCGGATGAGCGTGTGCCCAGTAAAGGAGACGTGGGGCAATGAAATGTACCGTCCGTAAGGTACGATGATGGAAGGCGGTAGCTAAAGCTTGAATAACATGAGACAAGAGAATTCGACAAGGAAATTATATGCAGAAAATCAAGAACATGGTCTCCCAAGTCCGCACCCAAGCTGAAGATCTTCTTTTTTTCTTCACCGAGGATTTGATGAGCAGAATCGAGATGCTATCGTTGATGATAGGTGTCCTGCCTGCCTCGCTGGCCTTTTCTGGTGCACCTTCCGGTTGGACATTCTGGGCGATCGTGTTCCGTGTCCCACCTTACTCTGATTGGTAAAGCTTGGAGTATAAATTAAACATGCACTGTGCATGTGGACTGTGATCTATAAGACGGGTCATGTGATACTTCAACATAGCACTAGATAAGTGTAAGTAATGATGCGCATAACCAACGATATAATGCCACAGGTCTCGCTCAACAGCTGTGTAAACGATTTTGTGTGTGAGTACATAGCAGGGGCTTCTAGAATAATATGAAGAGTAGCAAAGTTGCTTGCCATGCTCAACATGGGAGGGAACCCGGCCCCTGTGTTAATGCTAACCTACACCTGTAAAGTCGTTGGCTTTTGTGTAACTGTACCGTTTTCTTGCAAGCTCGTGGGAGCACTTGAGAGTACTTCCTCTTTCTAATTTGTTTCATACCCCTATCTGCTGTTTCACTATTCTTGTTGTCATTGTAGAAGTTGTACTGGCTGTCGTAGTGACAGATATAGTATTATCATATTGAGATTCACTGATAAGCTCTGTTGTCAGAAACCAAGATAAAGATCGTTGCAGAGTGCAGGGAACCCTCCACCGGAAACTCAAATGAAGAAAACACTGACTCTCGAAAAAACAGACCCATAAACGAATCAATAGTGTTACTGTTTGGAGACAAGCCCAAGCTATGCCATGAGAAGTCCGCGATCGGGTAGGGTGTATAATCACGTCCTGATCACTAATATAGCGGAGAGCAAAAACAATGTAGACTACAGAGCTCAAATCAAGGTCAATAAACCGCATATTGAGATAGCCAGATATATACAAAGTTGGCGTATGTTTTATATGATTTAGTGCCCAGACGATAAGGCTGTTGAGTTGGGCGCAAGCTCTCATGATGCCACGTCCTGCCCCTCACTTGACGTAACGCGTTAATTGCGACGATGAAGCCTGAGGTAAATCCTCAAGTGGCTGGTAACATTGTTACGATGAGGTTGTGAGATGTTGACCTTCTCCCTCCTTAAGTGTTGTAAATAAGTCAAATACCAATTTAGAACGAAGAAGAATTGTAAATGCCCCAAGTCAGATCTGTCTCACCCGCTTGGCTGAGTATGAACAACATACATACATTGAGTAGTTTACGATAAGTGCAGGGAAATATAATATAAACAAGTAAAAGTCATCAAATAGAAGAAAATAACGAAGTAGAGATCGAAAAAAGCACCTAAATGAGAGATCATGACATGTGTGAATGCGAATCGTGGACTATTCACCATTCTGTGTTGCTCCTTTGACGCCTCCGACCGTGTAAGTCGTGATGCAACATCTTCGCCCTCTCAAGAGCCGATGGTGATATTTTTTTCAACGAAAAAAAGTAAAAATGTACTCAATTTGCATCCGCATACTTTCCGACGACTAAATGATGCAAAATTGGCTTGTAGTGTGGTGTGTGGTGGTTTAACGATTAGACAGTGGTGGGATGCGGATAGCTTCAGAAACGACGCGCAATGTTGAGAAATGCGCTTGGGAGTGACTTTGAGCGATATGGATCATATAGTTATGGAATCAAACCGGAACAACGTAGAAATTACACTATCGTGGTCGCTGTTTCTTAGAAAGGCACTAAAAAGCTTCACAGGAGCATATTCATCACTGTAAGAGTCGTAAATCGGAATGCGACAACGAGCATGGCTCATTCAATGGCCGCTCAACGGTTCTCGAGCGCGAAGGAAGCCTCATATATCAGTCGCAACAAGTCAGCGAATCCTCCACCTAATTTGGAACGCAAAAGATTGCCCGAGACTGGCAAGAAGACAAAGGAATCGAGTCATTCATCTCTTGGACAATGGTCGTCGAAGAAGCGAGAGAATCGAGGGAAATGGATGCTCGGGGGCATGAGTTGCGCTCGCATTTTGCCAGACTCTAGATCACACAGAGGTACACCTCACCCGAGGTGATGTCTGGGCTGGCCAATCAGAAAAATGGTCACTTGCCCAGGATTATTTTGGCATTTTTGGGTGCCCCATTTTCTCAAGTGCCATATCTCGGAGGGTCCAGGCTTGGCATCTCTCTAACTTTGATGAGCTTGGGTGTGGCTGGACCCAAATAGTGCAAGAGATTGTGAGTTATGCAGCAAGCTTCGGCCAATCCAGAAGCGCGATAAGAAAGTTCACGTGTTCTAATGAAGATCTTGTCGCTCTTGTGCGCTGTTTTGTGCAATGGCATGCCAGCGGGTGCTAAGTGTGCATACGCATTTTTAGTGTGGCGCTTTGAAATGCCCCTCCTCCCAATCGGGGCAAGTGGGCCTATGGCAGGTGAGCAAGACGGGAGAGTTGCAAAGATGTAAGAGGAGAGCAGCGCAGGAGCAGGAGAGCTTGGGGAGGAGAGTGATTGCGCTCTGCCCCCGCCCAATATATAAACATGACCCGTCCCCTCCACGCGCCCGACCAAGATAGTTCTACTCGTCGTTTGCTCTCCAGTCTCTTATAAACGTCTTCCAAAGCCTTCAATCTCTATAAACGTCTTTGTCGCGTCTCATTCATCGTCTCAACTACACGTCTTTATTCAAGTCATCTCAACCCACACAATCCTCCACAATGCCTCCCAAAGCCGCTGCCGTCGCTCCCAAGAAGTCTGGCCACGCCAGCTATCAGGTGAGTTCATTCAGTCTCGAGATATTTCTTCTCGACTGGTAGCTAACATTTAATCTCAGGACATGATCACTGATGCCATTGTCAACGTATGTGAATTTTGAAAGCTCCCCATCCATGTCGCGTCCACCATCGCGCACTCAGTCTTCGGTCGCGGATGAGGCTATCGCCACGCGCCCGCCCGACTATTTTACTTAACTCATTCTCTCTTCATTCGTTTTCACTCACTAATGCGCTTTCTTTGCAACCAACAGCTCAAGGACCGAAAGGGCTCTAGGTAAGCTTCATTTTTCATTTTCCCTCGTCGCGCAACACATTCACGTTGTCGCCTTTCCCTTCCCTCTTTTCCCACCAAGTGCTGACTCGCCACGCAGCCGTCAATCATTGAAGAAGTATGTCAAGGCCAACAACACTCTCAATGTCACCGACAATATGTTCGACTCTCTCTTCAACAAGGCCTTGAAGGCTGGTGTCGACAAGGGTGTCTTTGAGCAGCCTAAGGGTCCTTCCGGTGGTACCAAGCTCGCCAAGAAGCAGCCTGAGGCTAAGAAGCCCGCTGCTCCTAAGAAGCCTGCTGCCGAGAAGAAGGAGGCCGCTGAGAAGCCTGCCGCTAAGAAGCCCACCGCCCCCAAGAAGGCTGCTACCGAGAAGAAGGCTGCCCCCCCCAAGAAGGCTGCCGCTGAGAAGAAGACCACCGAGAAGAAGGCCGAGAAGGCTGAGAAGCCTGCTACTGCCAAGAAGCCCGCTGCCCCCAAGAAGCCTGCAGCTCCCAAGAAGGTACGTGTTGACTTAGCTGCTCTTGTACCACATCCTCTAACATTCTACACAGGCCGACAAGGCTGAGAAGCCCGAGACCGCTCTCACAAAGACAAAGACAGGTCGCGTCACCAAGACCCCCAAGACAGCAGCCCCAAAGAAGACTACTGCACCTAAGAAGGCAGCACCCAAGAAGGCCGCTGCCAAGGCGTAAATGACGCTGAGCAGTATTGGACTTTAATTAATGACGGCCATGGCGTTAAAGGATCTGTTCACGGCAAGGGTACGGAAAGTACGGCTACTGGTATTTCGATGGTTTGGTTCGGAGCGCGGGATTATCGGCTGTTTGTTTATACGTGCACGCGGAGAGTCGCGTCTGTATGATTCTACCCTCAGCCATCTCATTATGTTGGAGGTGGTACACTAGAAGTGAGGGTCATTTCTATGCGATTTTGTCCCCTGTGTTATCTTGTATGACATGACAGAGTCTTCTTACGGTGTGTCATGGTTTGAAACAATGCTGGAGGGGACGGTCGGCGTGTCTTTGGAGGGGGCAAAAGTCTCGGTTGTGGGTGAGGAAGGGTTGGTTGCTTGCAATTATACATACCACTGTCGCTGTTTTCAGTTATTCTATTTGAACCACGCAATGAACAATATTCAAAATTCCTCGTGATTCTATGATAATTAATGATTTTCGGATATCCTGTGAGGTATGAGCGAGCGCGTTTAGGTGACACGCTGTCTTAGGGCTTGTTGACGTGGGTTGAAGTGAAGCGTGTCTCGACTCAGCCTTTGCCAGGGGTGTTTCACGTGGGTCGCCAACATGTTCTGACTGACGAACGAAACAACAGACTACGTGGAGGAAAAAGGCGGTCTTGAGCTTCTTCTAACTCTTTGAGTTTGGATGTGTATGTATGAAATGAGCGCAATCTAAGACGATAGTTGCCTGTTGGTGGTCTGAAACCGTAGAGCATTTACGCGTCAGCCTTGTCCTGCGTGTAAGTGAGTCTCAGTATCCGTAAAGTATATTCGTATTCGCAGTTAGTTTCTTAAGCGCGAGTGCACATTCCAAGCCTTACTCGCCACAATAGAATTGTTGCTTCGAGACAAGAGCTTTCTAGTCATTCATCATAACTGGCTGTCATCTTGCCTTGGCTGAGGTGTTGGCACTCCGGTCGCCGCCATATCATGGTTGAGTGTGTCGCTGACCTGGGTGTAAGGAATTGTAGTCGAGAAAAGTGGAACCCTGAAACTTTTGTGCTGGCACCCGTGGTGTCTCTTTAGAAGGACAACTCACCTCTCAAGTCTAGGTAGCTCATGCTGAAGACCTGAGTAGGAGAATACTTAGGAATACTTAGAGGAGTTTCGGTAAAGAGTGCCTTTTACAGATGATACGGTAACTCATTTAATTACCAATAGGGCTAAGATATGAAGCTTACAGTACTCTTCGCACATAGTTAGCAAGACACACACACATTGGATCTCAGCGTCTATTCCGAAACCGTATTGTCCGGGGCGTGAGATGAGACATTTCAGCTCCAGATAGGTACAGTACCTATCTACCTGTCGTCACGACTCACGTGCCTCAGGTCCCAACCTACCTATGTGAAGCTTAAACAAACGCTCGTACCTGTACTTCCTTGCAGCACAGATTACCGAGCGAAGAGCTGTGACAGTACGTATCGTGCTTGTAGGGACCACCTCACAATGCCCAACGTCAGCAGTATTTCTGCCCCTCGTAAGCTCCCGGCTGGCCCGTGCTTCTTCATGCCCGTCAATGATCATCGCCTGTTCGTTCTGTTTCATTCTCTTGAGTTGACTGACTCTGTTCGTTGCCTCTCTCCCCTGTCCTGTCCTATCCTGTCCTGCCTAAGATAGGTTTCTGATTCGTGCCACGGACGGTTCATCTCCCTGAAAGTGACTCGATTCTGTGCTGGGTCCAGGCACCGTTAGCGATAAGATATTGACCCTGGGGCCTGAAGGCGCTGACGACTTCAGCCCACTTTGGACGCCTCTTAAGTGGCATCGCCAGATTTCTTTTCCTTCCCCCAAGTGACTCAAGACCTCGTTTGGTACAAGCAACACTTCAGGCTGTGTGCGCCTTGCTGCGACGTCCCCCTCCAGCTCCTGACCGATCGTTCCGGGGGGCACTTGCTGCGCTGTGTTACGCCTGAACCTCCCGTCATTTCCTCACAAGGCTACTCCGTACCTATCTACCTATCTACAGTACCTTGCCTTGCCTACAAGACCTCCACTGTGCTTCGTTAACCTCAAGAAATCCACCATCGTCTTGTCTGTCTCATCTGCGCTGCGCTG